>NC_134354.1:259213056-259513056 GCF_048569485.1 Anomaloglossus baeobatrachus | reverse complement strand
TTTTTTTTTTTTACACTTAAGTTCCACATGGGACATTAATTTTTATTATCATAGTCTGATCACTGGTGTAATGCATTGAACTGCACAAGCATGGCAATGCATTACACCTATCAGTGTGACGCGAACAGAAGCCTCTTAGACCATGCTACTGGCACGGTCCAACAGGCTTGCCGTAACTGGCTGACCCGGAGGTCATTATCACGACCACTTGCATTGGCAATAATCAGGCTCCTGTGATCACACTGCAGGAGACCTGATCAAGTGGTAGAGAGAGCGCACTTCGTCTCCCAACCTTGTAAATGCTACAATCTGTATTAATCCCGGCATTTAGGGGGTTAAACAGCCATCGACAGGGCGTGAACCAGCACAGGGTATGACAGCATGAGCTCGGCTATCACTTGACCTGAACCTGAATGGAAGTCAGTAGTTGGGCAGTTTGTGTCTCCACTCACATGCAGCTAGCCATAAGCAGCTCATGTCTGGGGGAGGGTGGGCACTTAATTGATCCATCCAGTCCGTTAGCAGGACTATATTGAGCAAGAGACCAGCCCAGGTAGCGTGAAATATTAAACCGAGCTCACAGACATTGGATTCGGGGATAGATATAAAAGACAGCCCAAGATTATAATATATATTTAATTGCCTTAAGGGCATACTAGATAATACACTATATGTAAGATAAGATTTACAGATATGACAGAAATACAGTTACGAGTAAGTTATGGTTACGAGCAGATACACAGATGGATCAGTTACCTTGTTCTTTATCATTAGGCCTGGTGCTATCTCAACACAGGGAAGGCGCTGTGGAGCCACTGGTTTCCTTAGGAAACCTCCATACGTAACACTACGCGACTTCTCAGAGAAAAGACACACTCAAAATGCTCTCATTTTTATGAACCTACAGTATGTACCAGCCGCCTTTGTGACCTAAGACTGGGCTGAACATGGGCTGTGCCTTCAGTTTCCAAAAACTTATAAATTGGCAATTTTCCCCATATCTCCCCCTTCCGAGTGTCCCACACAGAACATTTTTCTAGTTATGATTTGATCTATTTGTGGATAGGAAACACGAAATGTCTGTTTGCTTCCCACGGCGAGTTATTAATTATGCACTGATAGGCACGTCCCACAATTTAGGGAAAATGTGTGATCTGTGTCTCGTCGTCAAGAAGCCGGAAATATGCCTGCCCAATCTGTGGAAGCGAAGCACTCCCCAATATTGTAACTTTTTCCTCTGAGCCATACTGACTATAGAACGCATTTGAAGCTTGTCCTGAATCTTGCAGTTGCCCAGCTAGGGCTGAATTACTTTGTCAGCAAGGGACTTACTCTGGCTAGATCTTCTTCCTTATTCTTAATTGGATACTGTCACCTGAAATTTCATGACCAGATCTGGGTGATTTCTCCTTGTTGCAGGGCAACGATTGTGTAAATGAAAAGCGGGTGTTGACTGACATGTATGAATGTCATATGCCTCATAATATTCCTCACAACCAACAATTAGAAATGTAGTCTACTTCTCCTGATTAGCTATGTCTCTTACCTCATGTGCAGGGCATTGCAGTTGAGATATCCATGGTTACGACCAGTCATACCCCCCTTTTTTACCTATATGGCATTATGGACACAATCATTTACTCTGAAGGTGATAACAGTGTTTTTTGATTATTATATTTATGTTTTGTTCTAGGTTGATGCTGTGATTCAATTGTCAAGGATCTTTTGTTCTATACCCCTGATGAGCCCTATTGTTTGATAAGAGGGCGAAACGCGTAGGGTGCATCCTGGACATATGCAACAGCAGTTTCATGACTTGATACTCTAGACTGACAGTCGACTGAGTAACTCCCCTACAGTATATTTATGACATTGTCTGACAGTAAATTAGTATCTGGACTTGATTGATGTCACACACTGTCTATATGGGCCTTACCTTGGGTGTTTCACTTTACCCACTTTGAATTAGGGCACACGGTTCTTAGTGTGAGTGGAGGGCTATTATAGGATCTCAGCCGACGAGGAACAGGGGCGTCATTAAAGCTTAGGACGCCGACCCCCGTATGATAGGAAGGGTGAGGAGTAAGGGTTTGTGTTTCCCACCTTTCCTTCTCACCATTTTTAAATTATTTTAACATGTGTACCTTGTTTGTGGCATAATTGTGAATAAAAATATTTTTTTAGGTAAAATATTTCGTGGTTAATGAATTAATTCTTTACCTGATATTGCATTTGGTTTATGACTAATTTCCTGGTATGGCTGGATTTCTATCCGGACCTATTAATGAACAGTCTTGGCTAGACGATGCACGTGAAGCCTTTTCAGAATTATCCACAGATGAATGTAGCAATCACCAACCCTCTCTTAAAACCAGATTTTAACAACTCTATATAGCTTATAAAAATAACATTAAATCGTGGTGGGAGGTCCAATCATTGGAGAACTATATTAAACAGCGGGTGGTCCCTAGGGGTTTACGCATACAAATAACTCCAGCGAGCAGGTGTAGATCACCGGAACTCTTACAAAAGTGGGAAGAGGAATCGATCGCTTCCTCAGTCCGTTTCATGACCATTCTTAGAGACGAGGAAAAGATTACGTTAGAAAAAACGTCAGGAAAATTGCAAGAATTAATTAATGAGACGTTAAAACTGAAAAACGAGACCAATTTCAAAACAAGGGAGCTGTCCTTAAAAACTACTGTGGAAAAGTTTAGGACCATGATCAAGGACAGAAAACATAAAAGATTTATAAGAGATCTAGCTGATTTTCGCGATAAACAGGCGTATGCGTTCTTGAGGAAAGCACCTGTGGATATCTCATCCACTGACGGCGAGACCTCGGACGCAGAAGGTAGGGACAATAGTTTTCCTAAACAGAGGGAATATTATAAGAAAAAATGGAGGGGTCAAAACAATTGGAGAAGAGGGAGATATCAAGGGTACCAAAACCAAGGGTACAGAACCCATGGCGAGATGGGTACCCCAAAATCTGTGACATCATCTTCCTCGGCTTCATCTTCCTCCTCCTCTTTTTTAGAGCAAACGAATACGAACACGTACAATCTAAGGAGTGGGGGAGAGTATCGAGCAAAAAAGAGAGGCCAGTAACAAATTAGATTATGATATGCAAATTATCAATCTATCTAGGTATCAGTTATCCCAGGTTGAGGAAAGGGTATTGAGGACAGGTTTGTCCTTTGTCCCTACGACAAAATTTGATGCTTTCAATTGGATTAAAGACATTAATTTATTTGTAAGGAAGTTGAAGTGGAGGAAATATTTTTCCATCTTAGACAAAAAAAGATGTCTTGAACTTGGGGTTACACCTGATATGTTGGAAGATGTGGATATACTAGTTGAGCTCGAAAATGAGGGGAATAGAACTGAGGGCGAGGGTCCGTTTACGGACCTAAGAAGTAGAAGTACGAAAACGCCCCCGATTGGTGATTATACGGTTATTGACGTTTTCTGTAAAATGGTAACGGAAAAGATTAGGAATATCTACCCCAAGAGAAATGTCTCCCTACCTAACTTAACTGAACAGGAGAGTGAAGCCTTACGGTCCCTTGAACAAAATAAATCGATAGTAATTAAACCTTCCGATAAAGGAGGAAACGTGGTACTTATGGACCACGTTATGTACACGGAAATGTGTGAAACCCTGATTAAGGATAGGTCTAGTTATGAATGTCTGAGGGCGAATCCAACTGTTTGTTATCAACAACAACTGAGAGACATCTTGTCAAGGGCTAGGGATAACAGATTGATTTCCTCAACTGAATTTGACTTCCTCTTTCCTAGATTCCCGAGATTGGCGACCTTCTATGCCCTACCGAAAGTCCACAAAGGGACGAACCCAATTAAGGGTAGACCAATTGTGTCGGGCATCGATTCTCTTACCCAGAACTGCAGCACGTATGTGGATCGGGTACTTAGATCATTTGTAACCTCTCTTCCCTCTTATATTAGGGACACCCTGGATCTCCTCACCAAATTGGAAGGGATTGTATTGGAAAAAGACATGATTCTGATGTCTATTGACGTTGAATCCTTATATACTAGTATTCCTCATTCTGCTGGATTACATGCTATTGAACACTTCCTGAAATCACGAGGGAATCAATTTGAAGCCCATAATAAATTTATATTGGAGCTTATGGAATTTATTCTTACTAGGAACATCTTTCTTTTCAAATCCAAATTCTACCACCAGCTCAGGGGCACGGCGATGGGGAGCCCCTGTGCCCCCACATACGCTAATTTGTTCCTGGGCTGGTGGGAGGATACAGTAGTATTTGGAGATGAACTAACTGAGTGGTCCCCCCAGATAGTGTTTTGGGGGAGATACATCGACGATGTATTTATCATCTGGTCAGGAAGTGTTCAATCTTTTGAAACGTTTGTAAGACAACTCAACCTAAATAATTTGGGATTAAGACTTACATACGAAGTGGGGATTGACAAATTGTCCTTTTTGGACATTTTTGTCAAAAAAGAGGTGAATGGTATACTGGAGACCACACTCTTTAGGAAACCAAGCGCCACTAATAATTTTCTGAGATGGGAAAGCCATCACCCCCTGAATTTAAAGAAAGGAATCCCGAAGGGACAATTCATGCGTATACGCTGGAATTGTTCCAAGGAGGAGGAATTCAACAGACAAGCAGTACAACTTGGCAAACGTTTCTTTGATCGGGGGTATCCCAGAAAAACTATTGAGATGGCTTTCTCTCAAGCAGCCCAAGCTGAAAGACAGAGTCTCTTAAATAAAACCAAAAGCAAGGAGGTTGAGAATAAGACTCGTCTTATTGCAACATATGATGATCAGCATTCCCAGGTGATGAGGATTTTGAGGAACCATTGGGGTATCCTCAGACAAGATAAAGAGATTGAGGATTCTATTCATTCCTTTCCATCAGTAACATTTAGGAGGGGCTGTAATATTCGGGACCGATTGGTCAAGAGCCATTATGTCCCTCCTGAAATCAGTGGGGCTAGCTGGCTGACGAAAAGAGAATCTGGCACCTTTAAGTGCCATGCCTGTAAATTTTGCAACTACATAGAAACATCAAAAGAGTTTAAGAGTGTGACGACTGGCAGGATTTATAAGAACCGTACGTTTGCGAACTGCCGGACCCAGGGGGTCATATATCTCTTTACATGTAGCTGCCCTAAAAATTATGTTGGAAAAACAAAACGGCAATTGCGAGTCAGAATAGGAGAACACGGGGGCGTGTCCGAGACATGGTGGCGTGAGGAAGCTTACCTCCAGAGCTCCTGCGCCCACAGCCTTATTTTGCAGACTCCAGCGGTCCCTTCTCACCCGAGATGGCCCCCAAGAAAAGACCGGGCGGTGCCCCCGCCTCCGCATCCCCCGGAGTGAGTCAGAAGCCCCAGGGGAGCCTCTCTAGATACCTGGCGGTGTCGGGCCGGGAGCTCCCGCCGGCGGCCCTGGACAAGATGGCGCCGGCGTCTCAGCAGCGTTCCCCGGCTGGGGATTCCCCTGGAGCGACACGGCGCCCGCCCACAGCCTCTGCAGCAGCTCGGGTGTCGGGTGAAGGGGAGAAGCTGGTGAACGTCACAGCAGGGAGACCGGCGGCGGCAGGTCAAGGTACAGAAGCATGGAGGAGGGGGGGACCCACAGGCACGGCCACACAGCATGTCACTGAGGGGGCAGAGGAGGCCTCGGCATCTGGGGGGGGATCACCTGTGCTGGGATTCCCTACGTTCCTCTGCACCCCTGGTACACCTCCTTCTCTGGGGCAAGCAGAAGACCCCTTGATGACAGGCGACCAGCCCCCTGGCCTCCCCCGGGATGACTTGCAGGCTTTGAGAGAGCTTATATTGGCCCTCCCCAGCAAAAAAGATCTGGAGGATGTGGTGGCCAGGATAGAATCCTCCCAGCAGATGGCGCTGACCACCCTGAGGGAGGAAATGGTGGTGCTGGAAGATAGAATAGAGGCAACAGAGCAAGCACAGGAGTCCCTGGAGGGTAGAATGGAGAGGATTGAACGGGACTGTGAGTCTTCTAATCCCCGCATTAGGGAGCTAGCTCTGCTATTGGACGATCAAGAAAACAGGGGCAGAAGAAATAATATAAGGCTGAAAGGTATACCGGAGGACTGGTCCCAAGATCTGCTGCGCACCAATGTCTTATCCATATTCAATCAAGTCACTGATCGCCCACCTGAGGCCTCCTATCTCTTTGACAGAATTCACAGGGTCGCAAGGCCTGGCCCCAGATCTGCTTCCTTCCCCAGAGACGTTTTATGTCGCCTGCATTACTATGGGGACAGAGAGAGGATTCTTCAGGGAGCCTGGTCGAAGGGCTCTGTGGATGTAGATGGGGCTGTGGTGAAGCTATTTCCGGACGTCTCCAGCCGCACACTATACATGAGACGGTTGCTTCACCCCCTCCTGCTCAAAATCAAAGAGGCAAGCGCCTCGTACAGATGGGGCCACCCCTTTCATCTGATTGTCCGCAAGGGGGACTCCGTGTTCCCATTGAGGAGGCACTCTGAGCTTTCAAAATTGTATGACTTTCTTGGAATACCAGACTGCTCTATCCCGGACTGGATGGAGTGGGAACCTCAGGCCCCTACAGGGCGGCGAAGGAGGAGGGACTGTGTCCGGGCCTCCCCCTGTGATGATTTTGGAGGGTCATGAAATCTCTCGGTTGCTGATGGGTCGGGGAAGTGACCAAAGTGGTGGCTGAATGATCGGGAGAGGAGTATGGTTGGGGGTTGTCTGGGGGTGCCCCCTGACCTCCTGGCTCCGAGGGCAAGTGTTCTGGCCATTCGACAGGCCCAACAGTCCACTGCATACTGACTAATGTTCATTGCAACTTTGATCTGTTGTCGTTGGGTCGTTTGTGGGGCGGGCGGGGGAGGGGGGTCCTGCATTTCCATCTTGGGTGGGAGGGTCCGTGGGAGGTTAATTTGACAGACCCTCCCCGGTTGTTTGGGGTCTGGGTCATCAGGCATAAATAAGTGAGGCGCGGGTTGGAGCTCTGGCCACATGTCAGTTCTTGTCCCTATCTATTCCCAAGCAGTTTCTGGGCTGGTCCCTGGTACTGCGTGCGGCAGAACAGCTGCTTTTCCACTCTCTGTCTTTTCACTTTCTGCTCTTCTACATCTTTCTCTCTTCCCTGCTAAAGGGTCTTTGCTTTCGCTTGCCTATATCCTTTCCACCCCCCCTCTCCCACTCATCCGTTTTCCCTCTCTCTTTCCCCCTCCCTCTTATTTCCCTTTTTTTTTTTTTTTTGTGTGTAACTTGTTGTTTGCTCCTCCAGAGGTCAGTGACGGAGTATGACGAAGCTGAGACAAGCTGATCTTCGGGTGGGCTCACTGAATGTTAAGGGTCTTCACAGCCCGGAGAAACGGTCTATTCTCCTGAACCTACTATGGAAAAACCGAATTCAGGTCGCTTTCCTCCAAGAAACACACTACTGTGAGGCAAAACCATACAAGCTTGCCGATAGAAGGTATCCTGTTGTGCATCATTCACCCTCCCCTGACTCTAGATCCAGGGGCACAAGCATCTTAATGTCCAGTACGCTCCCATGGGAACTGTTGGACTCTCGATCGGATGATCAGGGAAGGCTTCTGATGCTCAAGGGACGCATTGCTACTCAGACTTTCACCTTTGTGGCGGTCTACTTGCCAAATTCGGGTCAATGCCCCACATTGCTGCGTTACCTTGAGCAGATAGAGGAATTCTCTGAGGGTACTCTGGTCCTCGGGGGTGACTTTAATGTTGTGTTGGAGCCGCCGAGGGATAGCTCCAAAGGGGTGTCCAGTGTGCCACATTCGGCACTACGTCGCTTGCGACGGGGTTTACATGACCATCAACTAATAGACGCATGGCGATTGATGCATCCATCAGACAAAGATTTCTCATTTTACTCGGCAGTACATGATTGCTACTCCAGGTTAGACCTCTTTTTCCTCAAACATGGGGATCTACATTCTCTGGTGGCTTCCTCAATCGAGTGCATATCATTCTCTGATCACGCCCTGATCACAATAACTCTATCCCTCGGTTACCCCATCGGGAGGCAGAGTCAGTGGACCCTGAACACTTCGCTACTCGACGAACCGGTGACAATGCAGGAAATAAGGGAGGCCTTGAGGGAATATTTCAGCGGCAGCGGGGGGGGAGAGGTGTCCCCGGGAATTGTCTGGGAGGCACACAAATGTGTGGTGAGGGGACTGTTCATCAAACATGGGGCACGTCTGAAGAGAGAAAGAGAGGCTAAGGTTACTTCCCTTCTGGCAGACATTAGGGAGTTGGAGGCAATCCACAAGGGGTCTCTGGGAGGGGACGTGGGGGCCATTTTGGTCAAGAAGAGGGAGGAGTTGCGGTCCCTGCTATACTATAAGGCTAGGGGAACATTGGCTAGGTGCAGACGGCATTTCTATGAATTTGGCAATAAGAGTGGCAGGGCCCTGGCTAGAGCTCTGAGGACTCAGAGAGCGAGAGGATATGTTTCGAAGGTGCACATCGCGGGAGACAGGTGGGCTACTCTGCCGAAAGACATTGCCTCCGCTTTTAAAGATTTTTATTCCACCCTTTATGCAGTTGATGAGGGGCGGTCTGGGAAGGCCAGGACGGAATTGCGTAGCCGTATACGGAAGTACATCGCGGACTCCGGCTTGGGAGGTCTCAAGCCGGAGGCTGCGGCCGATCTGGAAAGGCCCATCTCGGAGGAGGAATACTGGTCCGCACTTAAAAAATCTCCCACAGGCAAGGCCCCTGGTCCGGATGGTTTCCCTCTGCTCTATTACAAAAAGTTGGATTCAATTTTGATTTCCCCGTTTCTCTCAGCATTTAACCATGGCCCACATGCTGAAGCTGTCCCCTTGCCAAGGGATACCCTGGCTGCTAATATTGTAGTTATCCCTAAAGAGGGCAAAGACCCTACTTCGTGCTCTAGTTACCGACCCATTTCTCTCCTCAACACAGATCTGAAGCTCTTCACTAGGATTCTTCCGGATAGACTTTCCCCATTGCTGGGGGAGATTGTTCACCCAGACCAGGCGGGGTTCATGATGGGTAGGGAAGCAAGGGACAATACGACTAAGGCATTGAACATAATACACAAGGCTAAATCCGATGGGCTGCCTTTGATGCTTCTGTCAACCGACGCAGAAAAAGCGTTCGACAGAGTTAACTGGATTTTTATGGAGGAGGTCTTGCGGGCTGTGGGGTTGGGGAGCATGATGCTTGCTTGGATTTGCTCCCTGTACAGCATCCCTTCGGCAGCAGTCAGAGTGAACGGTCTCCTTTCAGAGAGATTCCCCATTCGCAATGGAACAAGACAGGGCTGCCCTCTCTCGCCCCTGATTTTCATATTGACTCTGGAACCCCTGCTCAGTCGGATCAGAAGCAACGTTAACATTTCGGGCCCTAACGCCTCAGGTTCTACTTATAAAATTGCAACTTATGCGGACGATTTGCTTTTTTTTTATTACCAACCCGCGGGTTTCCCTCCCTAACCTTCTGAGAGAGTTGGAAACATACTCCTCTCTATCCAACTTTAAAATTAATATGTCAAAATCGGAGGCCCTAAATATATCTCTTCCCCTTGAGCAAGTCACATCGCTACAATCCGCGTTCGAGTTTAGGTGGGCTAGCCAGTCCCTGAAGTATTTGGGCGTCCAGTTGACTGCGGACCCTAGTCAAATTTACAAGTTGAATTATCTCCCGCTTCTGCAATCAATTGGGAAAGATTGCGCTAACTGGGGGAAGGGCTACTTCACATGGTTCGGGAGATGTGCAATTTTGAAGATGAATATCCTGCCACGTCTCTTATACCTTTTCCAAGCCTTGCCGATTAGAATCCCTAGCTCTTTCTTCAAGGAACTGGCCTCTCTACAGATCAAATTTATCTGGGCCAACAAGCCTGCGAGACTTTCCCGGTCTCTTTTGTGCAGACCTAAGAGTAGGGGAGGCTTGGGTATCCCAGACCTCAAAAAGTATTATTTGGCCACGCACATGGTTAGGGTATTGGACTGGTGCCGTCATTCCGGCACAAAGCCATGGGTGGCCCTAGAACAGAGTTTCTCGGAAATACATCTCCCGGCCATCCCCTGGCTTTTGAACCTCTCCCTGCCGGCTCTGAGATCCCATCCTACCATTGGCGCCACTCTTGATTGCTGTGCGATAGGGGAGGTCAGACGACTCATTTTGCCAGTGCCTTCTCCTATGACACCCATACTGGGTGACCCGGAATTCCGTCCTGGTCTTTCGGACCCGGTCTTCAGAAAGTGGGTTCAAGGGGGCAAATTCAGAGCTTGTCATCTGGGTAGAGAGGGGGATTGGCTTTCACTAGCGGATATCCGGGGCTTCTTGCCTTCGGGTCCCCTGGGGGATTGGAGGGCTATGCAGTTGAGGCACTACATGCACTCCCTCCCTCGCTTCAGTCGATATGTCGGACCTCCTACGGGATTTGAAAAGTTGTGCCTGGGAGAGGGAGTCTTACGGCACTCACTATCCCTGGTATATAACATGCTATCAGATCCGGGGGATTTGCCCCCCCCGGCCTACCTGCTGCAGTGGGAGAGGGACCTGGGGATTAGTTTATCTGACTCACAAAGAAACAACATTCTCCAGCTGGCACATAGAACCTCGATCAGTTCCAGACTGTTGGAAGCTAACTACAAATTGTTGGCTAGGTGGTACAGGGTCCCGACCAGACTCCATAGAATGTTTCCCTCAGTCGACCCAGTTTGTTGGAGATGCGGTTTGGGGGAGGGTGATTTTATGCACATTTTCTGGTCCTGCCCTTCGTTGCAGCGGTTTTGGTCAGAAGTGGGGGAGGTAATCAGACGAGTGACCGGTACTACTGAGACATTGGGTCCGGAGCTATTCATTCTACAGCTTTCCGAACTCCCGGTCTCTAAATATAGGCGATCTTTGCTTAGATTTCTGGTCGTGTCGGCCAGGTCTTGCATCCCGCTTGGTTGGAAGTCTAATACCCCCCCCACGGTGACACAGTGGGTTTCGCGGATTAACGATCTGATGTACATGGAGGATTTGACATCCTCTATTAACGATCGCCAGGAAGACTTTTATAGGACATGGTTTCCATGGATGGAGTTCACCCACTCGGCGGAGTATGCGGACTTGCTCTTGGAACCTCAGGAGTCGTGATTTACCCCCTTTTTTTTTTTTTTTTTCCCTTCTCTCTCCTTCTCTCTTTCTTTCTCCCCCTCTCTTCTTTCCTTTTCCACACTATTCCCCGATTTTCCTTCCTGCTTACTTCTTCCACCCCTTTCTCTTTTTTTCTCTTTCTCTACAGGCCTTCAATCTTTTTCAGGCTTTAACTTCTTTTTCTTCGCTCTTCTCCCTACTTTCCTAAAGTTGGGTCGGCTTATAAAAGATGTAAACTGGGCCAGACTTGAGTAGTAGTGGAGATGGGAATTGCATATGTGTGCTGACTGTTTGTATATATATTACCGTCATTTCTGTAATAATACCTGCGTCCCAGTTGGGAGCAGGGGATGTATTGTTTGATACGAGTTTGGCTTTAAAATAAAGAATTTAAAAAAAAAAAAAAAAAAAAAAAAAAAGAATAGGAGAACACTTGGGGGACATTCGGAATAAAAGGGATACGCCAATAGCCAGACACATGAATGAGGAACATAATGGTAGTTATGAGGGTGTCAAATTTAAATCTATAGAATCTGTCCCAGAACCGGAGAGAAAAGGGGACTGGGACAAAATTTTGCTGCAACGGGAGGCGAGGTGGATTTTCTGGTTGGGCTCTGTGTATCCGGATGGCCTGAATGAGCATATAAGCTATACTAGCTTTATTTAATTTGATAGAAGTGATCTTGACCATACCTTTAAAATAGACTTGGCCCGTAGTAGGCCTTTTTGTGAAGCTATGTCCACTTATTGATCTTGGATATCGGGCATTTGTATTGTCGCCTATACATATGACACAATCAGGTAGCCAGTGGTTTCTGTGACTGCCTTATGTTGTTTTATAAATTGAATACTGTTATCTTCCTTCAGGGGTGGTTTTGAAGACACCCCCCGTTTTTGACCTCGTTCTGTCTTAATCGTATATATATATTGTGTGTTATGACTTGGTTGGATCTATTGGGGTCTTATGGGCACAAATGGTATCCTCATTTTGGCTATTTTTGCCCTTATCTATTAGATAAGTGCGGCGGACGTTTTGATCTCCCTATAAGTCTTACCGCCAGGAGCATAGTATTGCGTGTGCACCTTGTGCGAGCACGCTGAAGCTCCATATATCTAAGTTCTAAATTTGAGAGTGTACGCATGCGCGGACCTTCTGCGCATGCGCGGTGTGCTAGGAACCTCCGGACAAACGGAACCATTCCCCGCAGTCTTAGAATTGGTGGGGTATGTGCTCTGCGCTGCAAAACCCGGAAGTGACGTTACGGGAGCGGCTGATCAGCTGTTGTTTTGGCGCGCAGTATGAGGTTTAAAAGCCGATGAAGGCTGTCATGCTCTAGCACACCCGTACCGGACACATATCGCTGCCCAGGTGACACTGCTCCTCCAGGTAATTGCCTTGTCGTAAACAAATTTCTTTGTATTGTTATCCATGATATGTATTACTGGTAGTATTCGTAGAATGGGATTAAGTCCTGAGGTTTGTGTGGCACCTATTAAGGTTCCCATAGCCCGGTTGGGGCGTACCTTTTGTTTATGTGTGCATATATGTTTTTAAAGGGAATACGGGCTTTCCTGAGTACCATCATACAGGAGAGTGAACCCTGATTGCGGGATGAATTTCTAAGAGTGCTGACATCTTTTTCTAACCACACCAGGTACTATCTGGGCATTGTTTCTGTAAAAAATATGTATACTATTTATGTTTTGTGAACTAGGCAGATATAGCTGGATTGTTTATCTAGGAATTGCCCTTATTGGGCGTATGGACTTTTGTATGGGGTTCTTTTGGGTATTTACTCCGGTGAAACAGACAGAGGGGATGTGACTGGTATGCCCTGTATTGACTTTTCATTATTTGAACTGGCTATACCCCTTTCTTCATTTAGGCACTAGTAGAGGTGCCGCCTAGACTGGGAACTGGATCGCTGTGAGGGAAGATTGTCCCTCTGGAGGACATTTGTACCATCATTTGCGAGATTGAGCCTTTACTATAGGAGGACTTTCTAATATTGCTGACCTATCTCCCTAACTGGATCAGGTATTATTTGGGTATTATTTCCATAGACACATATGAACATCTCTTATGTCCTGTGAAACAGACAGGGATAGCTGAAGGGCGGTCCTTCCTTTCTTGAGGACGTCCTCATTAAGTGTATGGACTTAATTATGGATTTATGTGGATGACTCACAGTTTTGAAATGGAGAGAGGGGTTTTGATCTGTTTGTCCTAATTTGATCCCTCACAGATTTGCACATTCTTATATGGGGGTGAATAACTCCCGGGATATCCCATATTTGGTTGAGGGACAAGTCCATAACCCGGGACTATTTTTACAGGTATATATATATTTGTCCATAAGTTTCTTACCCTGTTGTGTGCAGGATGTATGTAGTTACTAGACACCCTGCATGTGTGTATATTTACAGCTATACTTCTACCTACACTCATATATTAAGTATGTTTTGTACTGTTAGATGCGGTTTCCTGGTCTGCAAATTTGGAGGACAAGTTATTAACAGGATATAAGATTGTCCTGGTTCAACTTATTACCGGTCAGTACTATCCTTGTCTTTCCCCCCCCTTTTTTACCCCCCTTTTTTTTACCTATATGGCATTATGGACACAATCATTTACTCTGAAGGTGATAACAGTGTTTTTTGATTATTATATTTATGTTTTGTTCTAGGTTGATGCTGTGATTCAATTGTCAAGGATCTTTTGTTCTATACCCCTGATGAGCCCTATTGTTTGATAAGAGGGCGAAACGCGTAGGGTGCATCCTGGACATATGCAACAGCAGTTTCATGACTTGATACTCTAGACTGACAGTCGACTGAGTAACTCCCCTACAGTATATTTATGACATTGTCTGACAGTAAATTAGTATCTGGACTTGATTGATGTCACACACTGTCTATATGGGCCTTACCTTGGGTGTTTCACTTTACCCACTTTGAATTAGGGCACACGGTTCTTAGTGTGAGTGGAGGGCTATTATAGGATCTCAGCCGACGAGGAACAGGGGCGTCATTAAAGCTTAGGACGCCGACCCCCGTATGATAGGAAGGGTGAGGAGTAAGGGTTTGTGTTTCCCACCTTTCCTTCTCACCATTTTTAAATTATTTTAACATGTGTACCTTGTTTGTGGCATATTTGTGAATAAAAATATTTTTTTAGGTAAAATATTTCGTGGTTAATGAATTAATTCTTTACCTGATATTGCATTTGGTTTATGTCATATAGTGACTGTTAGTAAGATGCTCATGGCTATGACCATGAGCAACTTACTAACTGTCAATATATGAGTGGTCATAACCATGGATACCTAAGCTGCAATGCCCTACACATGAGGTAAGAAACATAGCTAATCAGGAGAACTATACTACGTTTCTAATTGGAGGTATTTGCTAATATTAGTAGTACATCTACTACATATTGGTATAGGATCTTGAAGATGGGAATACAAGTTTAACTCTAATGTACCCTACAGTCATGGCCAAAAGTTTTGAGAATGCTACAAATATTAATTTGTACAAAATCTACTGCTTAAGGTTTTTAATGGCAATTTGCATATACTCCAGAATGTCATAAAGAGTGATCAGCTTAACAGCAATTACTTGCAAAGTCAATATTGGCTAAGAAAATGAACTTTAACCCCCAAAACACATTTCAACATCATTGCATTCCTGCCTTAAAAGGAGCAGCTAACATTGTTTTAGTGATTGTTCCATTAACACAGGTGTGGGTGTTGATGAGGACAGGGCTGGCGATCAGTCATGATTAAGTAAGAATGACACCACTGGACACTTTAAAAGGAGGCTGGTGCTTGGTATCATTGTTTCTCTTCTGTTAACCATGGTTATCTCTAAAGAAACACGTGCAGCCATCATTGCTCTGCACAAAAATGGCCTAACAGGGAAGAGTATCGCAGCTACAAAGATTGCACCTCAGTCAACAATCTATCGCATCATCAAGAACTTCAAGGAGAGAGCTTCCATTGTTGCCAAAAAGGCTCCAGGGCGCCCAAGAAGGACCAGCAAATGCCAGGACCGTATCTTAAAACTGTTTCAGCTGCGGGATCGGACTACCAGCAGTGGCGAGCTAGCTCAGCAATGGCAGCAGGCTGGTGTGAGTGCTTCTGCACGCACTGTGAGGCGGAGACTGCTTAACCAAGGCCTGGTTTCAAGGAGGGCAGCAGAGAAGCCACTTCTCTCCAGAAAAAACATCAGGGACTGACTGATATTCTGCAAAAGGTACAGGGAGTGGACTGCTGAGGACTGGGGTAAAGTCATTTTCTCAGATGAATCCCCTTTTCGATTGTTTGGGACATCTGGAAAACAGCTTATTAGGAGAAGAAGAGGTGAGCGCTACCACCAGTCTTGTCTCATGCCAACTGTTAAGCATCCTGAAACGATTCATGTATGGGGTTGCTTCTCAGCCAAGGGAATCGGCTCACTCACAGTCTTGCCTAAAAACACAGCCATGAATAAAGAATGGTACCAGAATGTCCTCCAAGAGCAACTTCTCCCAACTGTCCAAGAGCAGTTTGGCGCCCAACAATGCCTTTTCCAGCATGATGGAGCACCTTGCCATAAAGCAAAGGTCATCACTAAATGGCTCATGGAACAAAACATAGAGATTTTGGGTCCATGGCCAGGAAACTCCCCAGATCTTAATCCCATTGAGAATTTGTGGGCAATCATCAAGAGACGGGTGGACAAACAAAAACCAACGAAATCTGGCAAAATGCAAGCATTGCTTATAAAAGAATGGACAGCTATCAGTCAGGATTGGGTCCAGGAGTTGATTGAGAGCATGCCAGGGAGAATTGCAGAGGTCCTGAAGAAGAAGGGTCAACACTGCAAATATTGACTTGCTGCATTAACTCATTCTAACTGTCAATATAACCTTTTGGTACTCATAATATGATTGCAATTATATTTCTGTATGTGATGTAAACATCAGACAAACACAATTAAAAACCAGAGGGCATTTTGGTGTCATTCTCAAAACTTTTGGCCATGACTGTACTGTCTGGCACAACAAAGTCTATCACTAACAACACACGTTACAATCCATATTGCACCTTATTAACATTTATCATAACAATCACATAGGGAAAGGTGGGCAATATGTCCTTTCCTTACATATTCATTAATCACAGTGTGCTGACGCATTGTTTATGTACTGTATATGCTGTGTATTGGCCACATGGCGCATGTCCAAGCTCCAAACTAAAGTGGTGAGCTAGAACCATTTCTTTTGTTCTTCTATTGGCCACATAGCAGATTTGTGCACCTGTACTAATATTGAATATTACAGGTCCTATTTTTTCTTCCAATACACTTAGCGGATCGGCCACTTTGATCAGTCTTCCTACTCCTATCGCCCCCTGCCGGCTCTTCAAACTATGTTGTCTATGAAACTGCAGTATTTCACACCCGACCTCTGGCCACAGCAGCCACGTGCAATACTACGGACATCGTGGTTCTCATCACTTAGCCTGATGCCATGGCATGTGACTACTGTGGCTACTGATTCACTGCAGTGACACGTGCCATCAGCCAACGCTGGAAACTCACGTTAATCTACATCATTGGTGGTTAGTAGAAGATACATAACGCTTGGAACTCTACATGCACTGGACATTATTAATGATGTATGCAGCTTACATAGAGAAACCTGGGAAGGGATGGGCTGTACACAGCGGTGTAGGGCTGCGTGATCGGGGTTAGGGATGTGGGGGATTCTTGCTGTGTATACAGTACAAGCACAGTGGATGGGATTTATAGAAACCTTGTTTGTAGCGCTGCAGAAACTGACCTGCAGTGAGAGTTTCCTATCCGCCGCAGGTCAATTACTCGTGTGGATACGCACCCGCGCGGGAGTACGCGTCCATAATGCCACATAACGCTGGTGGCGGGCACATACCCTCACAGACAGTGATGGCATCCACGGGCAGGAAAGGGACATATGGCCTGACATCCACACAGCTCTGGGAGGCACAGGCTGGCACAAGCGTCACCAGGAAGAGTTGACAGTTGGAGGACTTCCTTCACATGAGTGCAGGGCTATGCCAGGCAGGGGCAGCCAGTGACTGAGCACTGCAGGGCCAGCACCCCAGCCCTGGCGGCGGCGGGATACCGGTCAGCACTCTCACCTGGCCGCCTCTTCAGCTCCGCAGTCACCGGGGCTTCCTCACAGACCGCCTGCTCCTGTCAGGCGCCTCGGCAGCTGCAAACTTCTCCGGCCCTCACTGCGGGCTCCTGGGGGGGCATGTGACAGGCAGGACGCCGGCCATGAACACCAGTCACTGCCAATACTGGACCAAGCAGGGTCCAGAAATAGAACAGCACCTAGGATGGAAATGGAAGCGCTCGTCTCTACGTCACCGTGACGTCAGGTGGGCGGGGCCAGAGTCGGAACTGCGCGCGGCGCCGGAGGAAACAGCCGGGTGCTTCCTGAGCTCGGAGCTCGCCGGTGGTGGCCATGTCGGCTCTCAGTGCCGGCTCTCACGGTGTCATTATTCCAGGCTCTTAGCTGTGCAGTGAGGGCCTCATTCACTTGTACAGGCTTCCAGTGAGCACTGACAGGCCGCCTTGTAGCAGTCATGTTTCCTCACAGATTGGAAGCAGGGCCGCACTCCTCGCTGGTATTGTTGACCTGTGTGTTACTTTGTACTATGTGATATTGTTTGTAGGGTTTACCCTTCTGAATTGGTTAGTGCTGGTGATGTGTGTCCAGGCGTGGAGCGCAAGTATCCGGTCACCGAGTGCGGACTGGTGAATCTTCCCAGTGCACACTATGTGGCCAGAAGTATATGAATCCCATATAAGCAGTCACCTGCGTGCTGCTCCCTACAAAGGAGGATCCTGACAGTGTGCGCACTATGTGGTGACTAGACATGTGAACTGAGCGGCCAGAAGCATATGAATCCCATATAAGCAGTCACCTGCGTGCTGCTCCCTACAAAGGAGGATCCTGACAGTGTGCACACTATGTGGTGACTAGACATGTGAACTGAGCGGCCAGAAGCATATGAATCCCATATAAGCAGTCACCTGCGTGCTGCTCCCTACAATGGAGGATCCTGACAGTGTGCACACTATGTGGTGACTAGACGTGAACTGAGCGGCCAGAAGTATATGAATCCCATATAAGCAGTCACCTGCGTGCTGCTCCCTACAATGGAGGATCCTGACAGTGTGCACACTATGTGGTGACTAGACGTGAACTGAGCGGCCAGAAGTATATGAATCCCATATAAGCAGTCACCTGCGTGCTGCTCCCTACAATGGAGGATCCTGACAGTGTGCACACTATGTGGTGACTAGACGTGAACTGAGCGGCCAGAAGCATATGAATCCCATATAAGCAGTCACCTGCGTGCTGCTCCCTACAAAGGAGGATCCTGACAGTGTGCGCACTATGTGGTGACTAGACGTGAACTGAGCGGCCAGAAGTATATGAATCCCATATAAGCAGTCACCTGCGTGCTGCTCCCTACAATGGAGGATCCTGACAGTGTGCACACTATGTGGTGACTAGACATGTGAACTGAGCGGCCAGAAGCATATGAATCCCATATAAGCAGTCACCTGCGTGCTGCTCCCTACACTGGAGGATCCTGACAGTGTGCACACTATGTGGTGACTAGACATGTGAACTGAGCGGCCAGAAGTATATGAATCCCATATAAGCAGTCACCTGCGTGCTGCTCCCTACAAAGGAGGATCCTGACAGTGTGCGCACTATGTGGTGACTAGACGTGAACTGAGCGGCCAGAAGTATATGAATCCCATATAAGCAGTCACCTGCGTGCTGCTCCCTACAATGGAGGATCCTGACAGTGTGCACACTATGTGGTGACTAGACGTGAACTGAGCGGCCAGAAGTATATGAATCCCATATAAGCAGTCACCTGCGTGCTGCTCCCTACACTGGAGGATCCTGACAGTGTGCGCACTGCTCCCAAGGCTAGACAGCCCCTTTAAGAATAAATTCAGGGTGATTCAGTCACTACCAGGAAAAATTGCTGTAACTTCTAAAGGAGACGATGGTCCTCAAATTTGGACTGTATATTCTTAGGCTCATGAAAAGCGAGAGTGCAATGAACCTCGGTGATGAGAAACATCCTCACGCTGAGACTTCTAGACAACTTGTCACCTCACTGGTCGTTTACACTACGCGATAGACTTGCACGCTTTTCTGCACATCAGTAGTTTATTATTAGTGCTTGCATTTCACTACTGCTGAATTCCTTCACTTCTAGAGATGAGCATACCTGGGGAAGTTCAGGTTCAGCCGGACTTTAGATAAAGTTCTGTTCTGGACCCAGTCTTGATCCAAACCTCATTGGAAGTGACAGATTATGCAGTTTGGTATAAACCGAACACTTCCGGAGGAGGGAAAGTTTTTCTGTTTTTGTATTTTTTTACTGTACACACAACATCTGATAACGCTGTCCCCCTGTGTGCAGACACGAGGTCAGTGGATGCTCCTGGCCGCCTTTAGAAAGACAGCATGGCTCAGGGCTCATCCCAACTGAACGCCGACCTCCTTAACCGTGGGCGGAACACTACTCAGCAGACAACACAGGGTGAGGGAATCACAATATTAAGACTTTATTGGATCCCCAAACAATTAACGGCACATAACCAGCAAAACACACAACTGTAACAGGCAACAGAGTCTCACCCTTCTGCTGGCTCACTAGGGATTACATTGTTCGTGCATCGGGGTTTCCAAGGCCAGCTACTCCGAGAAAAGAATAGTGGCAAGCGTAGGAAGCTTACTGAGCACAGCAAAGTCTGTAGCCAGGTGACCAAATTGTCCCCACCTGGGTTTCTTCCTTAGGCCTGCGCCACACATCCGTGCCTCCGGCACGTGTTTGTCATTTTTTACACGTACCGGCGGCACGGAGACATGTACAGCAATGCTACCCTATGGTAGCAGGCACACACACGTAAAACCACACGGAACGTGTGTCCGTGTGCGTTTGTACGTGTGTGCGATTTTCAAAGCGCTGACATGTCAGTGTCTTCTCCGGCAGCACGGGTGTTACACGGCCCGCACCCGTACCACACGGGTGTAGTGTGGATGCGGTCCCGTGTGACACGCGCCGGAGTAAACACACATGTCAGGGAAAAAAATAAAAAACATTAACTCACCTTCTCCAGCCCTCCTGTCTCTGCCGCTGCTGCCTCTTGCTGCCGACCGCCGCTCATTAATCTCATAGAATATTCACTTCACTGCCTGGCAGCAGCAGCAGCGGGGAGACGGGAGGGCTGGAGACCGAGGATCAGCACCACGGACAGCAGCGCGGACATCAGGAAGGACCAGGTGAGTATAATAATTACTGATTCTACGTGTGCTATCGCGGATAGCACACGTAGAACACACGTGTCACGCACGTACCAGAGACACGTACTTACCTGCACGCAACACGCAGGGAAAATACGTGTCTCTCGGCACGTGCGTGAAATTCACGTGAGTGTGGCAGAGGCCTTAAGTAGTCTTTGGTATGATGATATAATATAATCCTGGCAGCCGGAGTCGAAATCCCTAGACTGTGGTATGGTCTCCAATCGGAATCGGAGTCCCTAGATTGAAGCCATGTAGCCAAGTGATCGTCTAGTCGGAGCCAAAGTCCCTAGACCGAGTCCACAAGGCATCCTGTTTCTGATCCCCTAGCCAGCTCCTAAGAGCTTAGACTGGATCATGCAACATCCATCCACCCTGGTGACTCCAAGAAGTCCCCTTTTATAGCCATAGCCTTCCCTTATGTTATACTGTGCCCTTATCGGATTGGTTGTACAAGGTTGCTTCTCTTATTGGATGAATTTCAAGCTATATTCAAATATCCAGAGACCAGAGACAAGGGTGAGATAGGTAAGTTACATCACATCTAGCAATTCACTTAGTAATACAATGGGAAGTTCGCATAATTGAGTTATCTGGGTGTCTTGCCTTCAGTGGCCAAAACAATTACATGAGTCAACAAAAACTTCAATTCTAAACTCCCAAGAGTCTTGTAGAACAATGAGGGATTATCCTCCATCTATAAACAAACTGTCTTCATGACTGCCTGAATGTTAAGAAAGTTAACCCATGCTAGGCACTCAGAGTCCATGTCGTCACACCCAGTGCAAACCATTCAGAGACGGCAGGCGGCTCCCACTGGGCCGAGCGTACCTGAGCACAGCGATGCTCACTCTAGTGGATAGAATACGTAAAGCACCCAAACGTGAACACTGATGTGTTTTCATTGTGACAACTTATTGAAAAACTGAGTCTTTAAGGGGAATCTTAGCAGGTTTTTGCTATGTAATCTGGACAGCATGCTGTAGGGGTTAACACAGATTTCAGTCTCTTCTCACACTGTGTGCAGTGTTTACAGCAATGTTAGTCTTCTGAAGCTAAAACAATCTTTGCCGGACTAGCTAGAGTTCAACTGGTCTGGCACCCCCCTTTTTGTGATTAGCAACTCAGAGTCTATAGAAATGTACATACAGAACCTGCTGTGGGCGAGGGAAGCTTTGTAAGCGATGCTAAATCTAAAAACTCTGTGTCAGAACTGCTGCACCCAGTAAATTAAGTGATACATTGTTGGATTCAGAATCTCTGTGCCTACATCATGCTGCTCACATATTAGGTAGCAAAACACTGCTAACAGATTTCTTTTTAAAGAGGTGCCAAAGTGAGTTTCTAAAGAAGTTTGGAGGTTGAAATCCGCCATCCAAACCTTGTATTCTGTCACTGGTGGATCGGCTGGCACATAGAGGAACACTACTCGGTAGACATGATGGAAAATGTCCGAGGAAACAATTCAAGATGTGAAACAGCAAATTCTGGCATCTCCACATAAATTGTATAGGTTTTCCCAGGAGACAGACATGTTGTATTCCATATGTAAACGAACGACTAATAAATGTTGCGTTCACCATAGATTCACTGCTGTTCAGGAATTGAAAAAGCCTGATGAAGAGAGAATAAGTAGTCATTGTCAGTAGTTCCAGACATTTGTTGCTAAAAAAGAAAACATTGGATTATACAGTATGTGGTACACTGACGAATCCATCCTATGTGGCTACCTCAAATCACAAAATACCCTGCTAACAACCCGCATTTGCTTCTCAAGACGCCGCATCATCCAGAAAAAGTGGATGTTTGGTGTGCCATATCCAGGCGGCGTATAAATGACCCGATATTTTTTTAAGCCACAGGGACAACAACGGTGTACATGGAAATCTTCCAAACCGTCAATCAGCTGGACGATGAGGAACTTAGAATGGACTAATTCCAACGGGATGGTGCAACATGTCGGTAGTCAACATGACAGAGATTGAAGCCTTTGATGACTCAGTAATCTCCAAGGGACTGCGGCCACCAAGATCGCTTGATTTAACACCTCTGGATTTATAACTTTGAGGCCATTTGAAAGGTCAAGTGTACAGACTAGTCCCCGCTCTCATTAGCATACGGTTAAAGATCTTTAGAAACACTTTTTCTAAACATCTCTTTATCTATGCTACTACGATACAGGGACAGTTAGGCTATATTCACATAGGGCATCTTTTGTTATGTGCATCTTGAGAGTGCATCTTATTTTCTGAAAACGCACCTGCGGCAAAAACACATGCGTTTTTGATGCTTTTTAACACGTTTTTCCCAATGCATTTTGTGAATGAAATTATTGACTGGAGGGCTCAAAAACGAGGTAAAAACGCAAAAAGAATTGACATGCTGCATCTTGAAAAACGCAGCCAACAAAAGATGCCCAGTGTGGACAGAAAAACAGAAATCTCATAGACTTTGCTGGGAGAAGGAAATGCATGTATTTTGGTGCATCTTTGCGACCTTAAAAATGTAGCGAAAGATGCCCTGTGTGAACTTAGCCTTAGGCAGGAAATAGCAATATACACCCAGAACTGCTCGTGGTTTGGGTGCATATTGGACCTGACAGGTTCACTTTAACCTTTCTCTTTTGGTATCATTCCCTCCTTAAAACATGCTATCATTAAGCCATTACTAACAATGAAACCCATAGCTTTACCAGATCTGCTCTGCTGACTACATAGCTGTTTCTAACATCTTTATCTCTAAACTCACAGAACACTTGTTTTCTGACTAATTCACTAGCTCTCAGATACCTCTTCTTTACCCTTTAGGCCATGTGCACCCCTTGAGCATTTGGTGATTTATTTTTTTTTACTTCAGTATTTGTAAGCCAAAAACAAGAGTTCTACATTTTTTACCCTCTCCTGGGTTTGGTTTATAAATACTGTGGTAAAAAAAACTCACCAAATATTCAACGTATGCACATGGCCTTACAAACCAGTTTCTGTTCTTTACACTCTGCTGAAACTACACTTACTAAAGCCTCTAATAATTTACTAACAGCTAAATCTAATGGCTACTACTTGATGCTGATTCTCATGGATCTCTCTGCTGCATTTGACACTAGGGATTACCATCTCTATCTCTCTGTGCTCCATTCTTTCAGCCTCAAGGATACTGCTCTCCTTTGGATCTCCTCCTATCTCTGATCACTTCTTCACTGTAACATTTGCAGGCTCTTCTTCCCCTCCTTTTACTGTTGGGGCTCCTCAGGGTTCTGTTTTAAGCACCCTCTTCTCTAGGTATGGGGAAATACCAAGCGAAAGGCAAGGGAAACCCTGTGTCTAGGGAACGTGGGTGGGAGGGGGGATGGTGACCATAGGCGGATTATAATGAGGGCAATCTGGGCTACCGCCCGGGGCCCAAAGCTCCAGGGGGCCCATTCAGGGCAGTTAGTATCGATGGCAATCTGGCCAGTTGTTCGGAGCCTCATGCCCAGATTGCCCTCATCTGTTATCAGCGGTGCGCAGCGCCGGGAGCAATCCTTCTGCAGAGTAGACACAGCGGAGCCGGAGGAATCCCCCTGTTATAATGTATTTGCTCCTGTGAAGTGATGATGTAACCGGAGGGGGCGGGGCTTCCTCCTCCAGCGCGGGAGCTATGATCACTGTGTGTACTGTGGCTGCTGGAGACTGGACAGGGTGAGGGGCTGCACCATGGAGCAAGGGTCTTCATACACAGGAGGAAGGGTGAGTAATGTGAGGAGGTGTTTGGTTTTTGGGGGTCGCAGTATAGCTGGATTTTCCAACATGGGCCTGCATATTAAAAGGAACCTGTCAGGGCAAAAAAGCATTCTGACCTACAAGCAGCAGCCTGTGTGAGCTATTAACCCCTTCCTACCCATCCCTGTGTTGTTATAATGTGTAATATGAAAGTAATAAAATAACGTTTTATTACTTACATATTCCCTATGTAAATGAGCAGGGTCTCTAGCCCCATGTGTGTCACATCGCCCTGTGGGCGTAATACCATGGATTTACATGAGCGACGTCACGTCAGCTCCTTCAGAATCTCTTGCGTGTGCGTGCTTACCATTTTCGCCACCTCATCCTGTTGTTTGCATGTTGGTTTCTGACGCGCACTGCACATGCTCAGAAGACTCTTGCGGTTCCTGTCATGCGCAATGCGCGTCAGAAACCGACCAGCAAATACCAGGATGAGGCGACGGTGAGAATGGTAAGCTCGCGCACGCGAGATTCTGAAAGTGCAGACATGACGTCGCTCATGTAAATCCATGGTATCACGCCCACAGGGTGATGCAATGCCCATGGGGCTAGAGACCTATGCTATTTACATAGGGAGTATGTAAGTAATAAAACATGTTTTATTATTTTCATAATGTACAGTATTAAAAGAAAGGGATGGGTAGGAAGGGATTAATAGCTCACACAGGCTCCTGCTTGTAGGTTATAACGCTTTTTTGACCTGACAGGTTCCCTTTAAGGATTGTACAGTATGAGCCTGCATATTGGGAATTGTACAATATGAGCCTGCATATTGAGAATTGTACAATATGAGCCTGCATATTGAGGGATTGCACAGTATGGGTCTGCATAATGGGGGATTGTACAGTGAAAGTGCTGCATATTGGGAATTGTGCAGGGAAAGAATGATTTTATATATATATATATATATATATATATATATATATAAAAAATATGTGTGTGTCTGTGGGACTGGATGGGAAAAGGGGTGATCTTGTATGTGTGGGGCTGCATACTGGGATGCTGTGCAGGAAAGGGGGTGATGTTACAGTTGTTAGGGGGCTGCGTACTCTGGGGCTTCATGCTGGGGTACTACCTGCTAATGGACTGAGTGGGGAAGGGTTAGGGTTAGATTTACTTGCTTGGGGCTGCATGGAGAAGAGGGTGATGCTGCTTGCTGGGGGGCTGTGTGGTGAAGGGAGTAATGTTATATGCATGGGGCTGTATAGGGAAGGGGATTATATTATACGTGGGGGGCTCCGTGCTGGTGGGGCTGAATGGTGAAGGATTATGGTTACTTATGTGGGGAAGTGGGTAACTGTTGAGGAGAGCCATAAGATGAAATACTTAATTAACCTCTTGACAAGGCATTGTGGGAAATATGTCGATTTGCCTTACATAATTCAGGTTTCAGATCATATACATGACACAGATATAAAGGTGGCTGTCATTGCCTGTTTCTCCACACCTTGCCTGGAATGCAAGGAATGTCCAGGTGTAAGAAGATACCATATAAGAGAAGACCAACCCAAAGATCAGAAGACATCACAGACCAAACCATCAGCATGGATCCACTAAATGACGTCCCTCCCATTATTATGGTTTCATCCAATGATGTCATAGACCCGCCTACAATGACGCCTACCAATCAGCTCATGGACTAATACATTGTTCGACCCACTGACCAATGAACACATCCGGACATGCCCCTTTGCAAGGTTATATCAGAGCAAGCTCAGTTGTAATAAAGCAGAGCATGGGCTGACTTCTGTCGAGGAAAGATGAATATCCGACTGTGTCTGATCTCATTTTTCAAGCATGCACTCGATCCACACCAATTAGACCAGGCAGTAGGCAACTAGTGATCTCTGATTAAAAGTTCACCTTAACATAGTGTTTCATATGTGGAGAAGGGGGTGATGTTACGTATGTGGGGAAGTCCTCCCTACCCCACAATTCATTATATAGTCCTCAGTGTCCTCCCCATCCCACAATTCATTATATAGTCCTCAGTGTCCCCCCACTCCACAATTCATTATATGTAAGGTATGCTAATGTACATAACAAGAGAGGGAACTATGTAATATATTGTATCTATATCTGTATTTGTAGCTTTGTCGCCATAAATGGAGGGGAGGGGGCAGGCACAATTTCCTGCACAGGAGCCTCAAACTGTCAGTGTCCGCCCCTGTGAAGATGGACCATTGAGTGGTGACCTGTTCTGTGGAGATGCCTGCCGACCTGTTCACTAGGGCCAACCAACAGCGGCACATTATGTGAAAGGGGGGAATGTAAGTTTCTGTAAGGTGGGGGGGACGAGGGTGTCTTCTATCAAAGTGTTCTGGGGCATCTGATCTATGTAGTTTTATATATTTTTTTTATATATATATATATATATATATATATACAGTGCCTACACGTAGTATTCAACCCCCTGCAGATTTAGCAGGTTTACACATTCGGAATTAACTTGGCATTGTGACAATTGGACTGTAGATCAGCCTGGAAGTGTGAAATGCACTGCAGCAAAAAGGAATCTTATTTCTTTTTTTTTTTTTTAAATTGTGAAAAGTTTATTCAGAGGGTCATTTATTATTCAACCCCTCAAACCACCAGAATTCTGTTTGGTTCCCCTAAAGTATTAAGAAGTATTTCAGGCACAAAGAACAATGAGCTTCACATGTTTGGATTAATTATCTCTTTTTCCAGCCTTTTCTGACTAATTAAGACCCTCACCAAACTTGTGAAGAGCACTCATACTTGGTCAACATGGGAAAGACAAAGGAGCATTCCAAAGCCATCAGAGACAAGATCGTGGAGGGTCACAAGGCTGGCAAGGGGTACAAAACCCTTTCCAAGGAGTTGGGCCTACCTGTCTCCACTGTTGGGAGCATCATCCAGAAGTGGAAGGCTTATGGAACTACTTTTAGCCTTCCACGGCCTGGACAGCCTTTGAAAGCTTCCACCCGTGCCGAGGCCAGGCTTGTCCGAAGAGTCAAGGCTAACGCGTCATGTCAAGGCTCGTCTACAGTTTGCTCATGATCACTTGGAGGACTCTGAGACAGACTGGTTCAAGGTTCTCTGGTCTGATGAGACCAAGATCGAGATCTTTGGTGCCAACCACACACGTGACGTTTGGAGACTGGATGGCACTGCATACGACCCCAAGAATACCATCCCTACAGTCAAGCATGGTGGTGGCAGCATCATGCTGTGGGGCTGTTTCTCAGCCAAGGGGCCTGGCCATCTGGTCCGCATCCATGGGAAGATGGATAGCACGGCCTACCTGGAGATTTTGGCCAAGAACCTCCGCTCCTCCATCAAGGAAATTAAGATGGGTTGTCATTTCATCTTCCAACAAGACAACGACCCAAAGCACACAGCCAAGAAAACGAAGGCCTGGTTCAAGAGGGAAAAAATCAAGGTGTTGCAGTGGCCTTGTCAGTCTCCTGACCTTAACCCAATTGAAAAAACTTGTGGAAGGAGCTCAAGATTAAAGTCCACATGAGACACCCAAAGAACCTAGATAACTTGGAGAAGATCTGCATGGAGGAGTGGGCCAAGATAACTCCAGAGACCTGTGCCGGCCTGATCAGGTCTTATAAAAGACGATTATTAGCTGTAATTGCAAACAAGGGTTGTTCCATAAAATATTAAACCTAGGGGTTGAATAATAATTGACCCACACTTTTATGTTGAAAATTTATTAAAATTTAACTGAGCAACATAACTTGTTGGTTTGTAAGATTTATGCATCTGTTAATAAATCCTGCTCTTGTTTGAAGTTTGCAGGCTCTAACTTATTTGCATCTTATCAAACCTGATAAATCTGCAGGGGGTTGAAGACTACTTGTAGGCACTGTATATATATAAAATGGAGGATTGAAACTGCATGGGTGACTCACCCCGGCACACTGTGCCCCACTGGCCCACCCTCCATCTTGGATATTTCCAATGTCTGTCTCCACATACTGTGTGTGCCCCTCCATCAGGATATTCTGCATGTATCATGATGTATGTAGTGAATATAATGGAAGGGCACACACAGTGTGCAGGTTGGGGACATCTGTCCACACCAATCCCATATCCCATATGTATTTTCACTACTACAATAAGGACATTTGCACACATTGTGTATTTCAGTCTTTTTACCTCAGTATTTTTTACAAATATGGAGGTAGAAAAGTCACCAAATATTGAACATGTGCACGTGACCTTACAAATAATGAGGTAAATAACTCACCAAATACTCAATGTCTGCATATGCCCCAAGCCTTGTTCACACATTCAGTATTAGAGTTTTTGTTACCTTTAGTATTTGTTAAGCTATTTTCACATAGGGCGGTTTTGCAGTTTTTTTTCTTTTTTTTTTCATTGGATTAGTGTAAATACCGTATTTTTCGCTTTATAAGACGCACCTGATTATAAGATGCACCTAGGTTTTAGAGGAGGAAAATTAAAAAAAAAAGAATTAAGCCAAATAGTGTGCTAAAACATTTTAATAAAATTAAAAAAAACATTATTTTAACAATTTAGACTCAACAGGAGGGTCTGTTATGGGGGGATCTGTGGATGATGCACTGCTGTGGGGGACCTGTGGATGACACTGCTATGGGGGACCTGTTGATGACACTGCTATGGGGAACCTGTGGATGGCGCACTGTTATGGGGGACCTGAGGATGATGCACTATTATTGGGGACCTGTGGATGACACTGCTGTGGGGGATCTGTGGATAACGCACTGCTATGGGGGACCTGTGGATGACACACTGCTATGGGGGACCTGTGGATGACGCACTATTATGGGGGACCTGTGGATGACGCACTATTATGGGGACCTGTGGATGACGCACTATTATGGGGACCTGTGGATGACGCACTATTATGGGGGACCTGTGGATGACGCACTATTATGGGGGACCTGTGGATGACGCACTATTATGGGGACCTGTGGATGACGCACTATTATGGGGACCTGTGGATGACGCACTATTATGGGGGACCTGTGGATGACGCACTATTATGGGGATCTGTGGATAACGCACTGCTATGGGGGACCTGTGGATGACACACTGCTATGGGGGACCTGTGGATGACGCACTATTATGGGGGACCTGTGGATGACGCACTATTATGGGGACCTGTGGATGACGCACTATTATGGGGACCTGTGGATGACGCACTATTATGGGGACCTGTGGATGACGCACTATTATGGGGGACCTGTGGATGACGCACTATTATGGGGGACCTGTGGATAACGCACTATTATGGGGGACCTGTGGATGATGCACTGTTATGTGGGATCCGTGGATGACACGGCTATGGGGGACCTGCATGATGCACTTTTATGGGGCTCTGGGACTACCACCCCCCTCATCCTTAGGAATACACCCATGTACTGTATACCATACATAGCTGTATTCTGAAAGATGAGGGGGGTGGTAGTCACATTAACACTTTGGCCACTACATTAGTCCCTCCCTGGAGTGTTTACACTAAAGGACTACAGCCCCCATCATCCTTCTGAATACACCGATTGATACAGTATATTCTGAAGGCTGATGATGGGGGTTGTGTTCCCCTTCAGTGTTTTTTGCTCACCTATTAGGACCCTTCGTTCAACTGATAACTTTTGTCAGGCTCAGATCACTGATTGGTGGAGGCAGCTCTGCAGAAGTTGTCTCCACCAATCAGCATCCAGCCCTAGCGAGGAGAGGGAGAATCGTTCTTCTCTCTCTCCTCTTTCTTATGATTGTCTCTGGCTGCTGCGGAGATCTAAAATGGAGCCCGCGCATGCGCAGATCGCGATCTTTGAGAGCCGCGATCTCTATCTGCGCCTGCGTAGTCTCCGACACGATGGACTTCAGGAAAATGGCTACGGAAGGCAGCGCATGCGCAGATGGAGATCTCGCTTCTCCGAGATCTCCATCTGCGCCTGCGTCACCTCCGCAGCCATTTTCCGGAAGTCGCGTTGGAGGCAGCGCAGGCGCAGATAAAGATTTCGGCTATGGTGACCGCCACCGCAGCCGATTGCCGGGGGATCAATGGCGGCCGCCACGGCAGCCGATTGCCGGGGGATCCATGGCTGCCGCCTCCGCAGCCGATTGCCGGGGATCCATGGCGGCCGCACCAGCCTCCTGTGACTCACTCCACCGCCGCATTACTGCCCGGTAAGTTACAGTCACTTTGTAAGACGCACCCCTATTTTCCCCACAATTTTGGGGGAAAAAAAGTGCGTCTTATAAAGCGAAAAATATGGTACATGCTAACAACAAGATGCAGCTTTTTTTCCGATTTTGCTGCAGAAAAATACACCCGGTCTGCACATAGCCTAGGGTCATGTGCCCTGTTCAGTATTGGTGAGGGAATTTTTTACCTCCAGTATGTGTAAGGCCTCGTGCACACACTGAGAATATGATGAGTGTTTTACTTCAGTATTTGTTGAACTATGTTCACACAGGGGGTATTTGCTCAGTTTTTTATTTATTTTTTGCAATAGTCTTGTTTACAGATTAAAGTTGGACTTTTCAATACTAGGCCTAAAGGGTGCTTTATACGCTGTGACATCGCTAGCGATTGCTAGCGATGTCGAACACGATTGCACCAGCCCCCGTCGTACGTGCAACATCTGGTGATCGCTGCCGTAGTGAACATTATCGCTACAGCAGCGTCACACGCACATACCTGTTCAGCGACGTTGCTGTGACCGCCGAACAATCCCTCCCTCAAGGGGGAGGTGCGTTCAGCATCACAGTGATTTCACAGCGGCGTCACTAAGTGGCCGCCCAATAGCAGAGGAGGGGCGGAGATGAGCCGCCGGCACATGTTGCCCACCTCCTTCCTTCCTCATTGCCGGTGGACGCAGGTAAGGAGATGTTCGTCGCTCCTGCGGTGTCACACACAGCGATGTGTGATGCTGCAGGAGCGACGAACAAGCAGCGGCATGCACCACCACCGATATTTTGTAAAGGAGCGACGTGTCAACGATCAATAATTTTTGACGTTTTTGCGATCGTTGAACGTCGCTCATTGGTGTCACACGCTGCGATGCTAATGGCGCCTTATGTGCATCACAACCACCGTGACCCCGACGATATATCGTTAGCGATGTCGCAGCGTGTAAAGCCCCCTTTAGTGTTTTGTATTTTTTAAATTGAAGGGAATATTTATTAGATAAGTGGATGTTTTTTAGGTTATAGTTTTGCCAACTATTTTTTAGAAATTATCTGTTTCAGGTGTAAGATGATGGACCCGTCACATGACCTGTCACATGACCCGTGTATGGGGGGGTGGGGGCCCATAGATCCAGAACAGCCCGGGGCTCTGGTTACCCTTAATCCGCCCCTGATGGTGACCCCTGACCAAGCGTATAGGTTGAGCTCTTCGTCAAACCCACTAAGCGCTAAAGGACACATAGGGATAAGAAACAAGGGGAAACAACAAACAACTTTTCTCCAGTTGACTCAAGGAGAGAAACTGCAACAACCACCAAGAGTCTCCAGATGTATACAAACCAACTGCTAGCACTGAAGATTTGATAAAGATATATGAAATATCACCAGCACCGAGTAATAGGAAGTAAAGGTATGTAAAGACAAGGGAAGTACTGATGAACAGCAGCTGACAGGCTGAGGAAATCCGCAGGGTACTAAAGGGAAATGGATGAAAACCAAGCATTAATAATAGAATGTCAGGGAGCAGTTTGTGCAGCCAAATGCTTTGACCTTCTATAGCTGGACACCACAGGACTGTCTATCATCCATGACAACAAAGCCCCTATTGGACAAACCTCAGCAGATTTGGCTATCATTACCATCTTTACGTTAATGACACCCAATTATATACATCTCCTGAGCTCAATCCCACATTCTTATAGAATACCAGTGATTATTCGCTGTCTCTACCATCAAGTCCTCCCTCTATCTGAGGCTATGTTCACACATTCAGTATTTGGTTAGTATTTTACATCAGTATTTCTAAGCCAAAATCAGGAGTGGAACAATCAGAGGACAAGTATAATAGAAACGTACACCACTTCTTCATTTTTCACCCACTCCTGGTTTTGGCGTACAAATACTGATGTAACATACTGCCGAAATACTGAACGTGGCCTAAAACTGAACTCTTTGTGTAGCCCCACTCTACTAACCTACCTAAATGTAAAATTGGCATTTCCAGTTGGGGTTCTAGCATAACTCCCAGGCAGAATGCCTGCTGTCTTGGGGGGATATATGACTCAGATCTTCCATTCAATCCCTCTATCTATTCACTCACTTGGTCATGTCACCTGTACCTCAAAAAAACATCTCCAGAATTTCACCATTTCTTACCTATGACTGAAAAACCCTTACTGTTGCTGTGATTCATTCTCACCTGGACAACTGCAAGTCTCTACTCATCGATCTCTCTTTAATTTATCAAAAATGCACTAGCCAGGTTCATATTTTTGTCCAATGCCGTCAACATGTCAGTTATTGCACTGGTGGCCCATCCACTACCAAAATAAACTTATCACTTTAAGAACTCGTTCACATGAGCATATAACGTGGCATAGGGCAATCTGATGTTTTATCAGATATAGCCCTCGACCCAATGTTATACTATGGGGCAGTGCAGATCAGCGATTTTTTTTCTCATGCCGATTTGGCATAATAAAGAAATCACAGCATGCTGCAAATTCATCCAATAATTGCATGATATGCACCCAGTCAAGTCTACGGGCGGCATGGAAATCATTCAACTGCAGTCCGATATACGCCGACACAGACAAAGGAGAAATTAAGTTCTCCATCTTCTTAGCTGCGCTCTGATTCTCGCATGCGGATCACAATAAATGACACTCTGCTCAAACTCTGAGTGTTATTAACTAGAGTTGGGTGAGCATTAAAATGCTCAGTACTCAAGTCGAGCAGGTCAGACGCTCTGAAAGGTTTCTACTCGAGTAACGAGTTTAATGGAAGTCAATGATTGGGCAGTTCAGCTCTCCACCCACATACAGCCAGCCATAAACAAAGAATTACACTACATCCAAAAACATTGTTCCATCCTCAGTGGGAGCCTGAGAATGGCTCTCACTAGGATGCCTGCATGCATCATGCAGTGATGCAAGCCTGTGCTTTGTGGTCTTTGTTTCATGAACGACACATCGAGGCACCAGCGATTCTCAACCAAGCACCGCGAGTACCCAATGCATGTTGATGCTCGATTGAGTGCTTTCTCAACACTATTATTAACTAATCGAGATGGGCGAGCACTAAAATGCTCAGGTGCTCGTTACTCAAGTTGAGCAGGTCAGATGCTCTGAAAGTGCTCAAGTAATCAGTATTATGGAAGACAATGATTGGGCAGTTTGGCTCACCACCCACATACAGCCAGCCATATACAGAGCATTTCCGGGGAAAGTGAGGGCAGGGTTTTGTTCTTTTTCTTGACACACTGCATCAAAAAACTTTTTTGAATCCCCCAGGAGAGCCGTTCAGACACTGCAAATGCCATGCACTGGGGTGCCAGCTTCTATCATTCAGTTAATGGAGCCAGCTCTTTGTGTTCTTTTTCATGGATGACACATCCCAGCACCCGCGATACTTGGCCAAGCATCGCGAGTGCCCGAGCACCTCGAAGCTCAATCGAGCAGTTGGAAGCATGCTCGCTCATCAGTATTATTAGCATAAGTTGCCCGATTCTCTCGCATAAGAGAATCTATGGCCGTGTGAGCAAGCTCTTACACACAAATGTAATCATAGTTCTGCACTGCCCTACATCTCCCTCATCTCTGTCTATCATCCTACTCAACCTCTTCCTGATCTAAGACTAACAACCCTCTATAATCTGAACCTCCCACTCCTGTCTCCAGGACTTCTCTTGAGCTGTGCCAGTTTTCTAGAATGCACTAACTCAAAACAATCAGGTTATTTCCCAGTCTCCACATTTTCAAGCATACCCTAACAACACATGTCTATAGACTGACCTATCACCTCACTAATTTAACTAAATTCCTTATCAGTATGTCTTTGGAGTGTGGGAGGAAATCAAAGCACCCGGAGGAAAATCACACAAACACTGGGAGAACATGCAAACACCCTGAAAATGTTGTCCCTAGTGGAATTTGAACCCAAGACCCCAGAGCTGCAAGACTTCAATGCTATAACCTGTTCTTTCTATCCCCTGTTCTCTCTTCCATGCACTGGGTAGCACTTTGTCAATGCACTTGGACAGATGCTGGCTGGTGATTGGTTCATGCAGTGTCATTGGAATGCCTCTATTTAATATAATGATGACTGCATCTTACACGACAAGCAATTGTTTTTTACCTTTTGTGTTCCCCCTATTACCTCATAAATTGTAAGCTTGCAAGCAGTGCCCTCACTCTCCGTGATATACGGTGGGCTACGTATTACTCTGTAATGTGTTATCTTGTTTGTGCAAGAATGCTTTGAACTATAAAGTGCTGCGTAATATGTTGGTGCATTAAAGATTATCACTATAAACTGCTCAGCTAAAATAAAAGTCACTTAAAAGGTGCGATATTCAAATACAGAAAAGGGGGTATGCCAGGAGGACGCCAGAGGAAGAGGAATATACGCGAGGACCCGACCCACAAAGACCCGCCCATGTTGCAAACATCAAAGTGCAGTGCTTTTCTGTAACTTTGATGAAAGATATTTAATCAACCAAGCATCAGATCTTTCTATAAGACTAGATTCACACGATTCTATGAAAAAACGGTCTCATTCTCGTCCAGGAGAGTCGTACGAGTGGTATCCATGTGGTTGTCCGTGTGTCATGTGAGTGCTATGCAAGTGGGTGATTTTTCACTTGTCCGTATGCAATCCATTTTTTCTCAGCAGCTGTTATTCATTTACAGGACCAGTTACAGTGTTCTGTGCTATATGATAGAAATGTATCCATAAAAACGGATGTCACTAGGATGGTCCGTGTGGCGTCCGTTTTATTTTCGCACCCATTGACTTGTATTGGCAAGTCTCGCACGATTTTGGCATACAATCGCAGCATGTTGCAACTTTTCGCTCATCCAGAAAATGGATGAGAAAAAAGCTGACCATCTGCTCTCCCTCATCGAATAACATTGGTCTGAGAGCAATGCGCATTGCACTCGCGAGAGTCATACACTTGTGTGAGCGTACCCTTACAGGTATGCCTGCAATCAGCATCTTAGTGCCTGTATGGCACTGCCTTTACCTCCTATAGCAAAATCGTGCTGGTTGCTTCTCTTTAGGTTTTGCTGTTCTCTGCTGCCATCTAATGGTATGTAACTGCTAATACACTTTCAACACAATCCTCTATGCTGTTAGACAATTTCCTATTGCATATGGATTCTACTGAACTATCAATATTATTGATCTCCAGAATGTTCAATTACCTGTTGCTCAACTATATTAATATAGGGACTTCTGGTCAGCCTATAATTGCGTAAAGCACCACTCCAGCGTTGTTGTTTTTCTTTTCACCTCTGGAGTTTAAGCCCAAATTCCCTGCCCCTGTAGTATACTTATCTTACTGCTTTCTTACTTTTTTCAGCACCACTCCAGTCCCGGCGCACCACCTTGTGCCTGTAACTACTGACTGGCTGGATCCTCTACAAGTTTTCACACCTTGCTCATCCTGTGAGTTGTTCTGTTACTGGAGTAACTATTTCTCAAGTCTCACTAATTATTTGCCAACTTCATGATCTTCAGAATTTTGCAAGCTTCACAGAATACCATTTGGAACAAGTCAAATCGTCTAATACTACTTGCTTATTTATTTATACAATGTAAATTTAGTTTTTTGTAATCAAATCCCCCTTATTTTTCTTCAGCTCTCTCCCACTTTCCATTTTTTTCTTTCTATACTTGACCTCAATGTTTGCCAAATGTGCCTAAGTAATTATCTCTACAGTTATTGAACCTATAATTTACTGTTATTACTATGTCTCTGTTCAAGTGAGTTTGTTTCTCTATGTTTTTGGTTTTATTCTAAGATTGTTCAATGTGTTTTATGACACGCTTTCTACCTCTTGCTAAAAATCTCCTATATGTAACCTACATCTTTTACGGATACAGTACTGTTTACACCCTGATACATCTGATTGGGCTCTCTGTCCCACATTAAAATACTTTAAATCGATAAACCCAATGTTAAATTCCCTTGCATTTACTCAAACTTCCATTGAGATTTTATTTATTGGGTTGCTCTTCACAAGTCCTAATGTACCTTCAGCACTATTATTCATTGCTGCTGAGCACTACCTGTCTCTTTGCCGGATCATGTGCTGTTAGTGTGGTTGTTTTATAAGAATGCCTGGAATGCTACAGCTGTACTGAGAGCCTTTTGTCATTTGAAAGACCTTCACACACGTAACGGTCCAATAGTTGTCAATTCACTGATACAGACGATGACACATTTTGAGGCAACAGGGTTACTGAGTGTTCAGCAGGGCGCAGGCGACGACCAGTAAGCGAAGAGGTTGTGGAGGACATTGCCACTGCCATCGTGGAAAAGGGCACGAACAACCTTACCAAGAACAGCACTGCATGCAGTGTTTCCAGGCAATTGGGGCACCCATTCAGCACAGTGTGGAAAGTTCTCCAAAAGATCTTGCGGGCATACCCGTACAAAATTAGTCATCATCAACTTTTTCCTTGTGACAATGATACCCGCTTGACATTTGCGTTCATGTTTCTGGCGAGAGTGAAATTCGTGCGACGAAGAGCATTTTTACCTGAATGGAACGGTGAACACACAAAACTGTTGCATATGGGCTACTGAAAATCCGCATGCAGTCGAGGGGGTTCTGCTGCATTCGTCAAAGGTAACCGTTTGGTGTGGCTTCACCTCATCATTCATCCTTGGATCATTCTATTACGAAGAAATGAGGCCAAGGGAGGTCTACCTGTTCTGTGATAGCAGCAAGGTACCAGACAATGCTGGAAATAGTGGTCGTTCCACAACTCCAACAGCGGCAGTGTCTTGAGACGACCACCCTCATGCATGATGGAGCGCCTCCTCACATCGAAAAAGTGTGAAGAACATTCTGCGTGCACATTTTCCCAATTACAAGATTCTGAGCCGCTCCTTCTCTAACGCATGGCCACCGAGTTTGCCCGATCTCAATCCTTGAGATTTCTGGTTGTGGGGATACTTGAAAGAGCGTGTTTATCGGGGAAATGTTGACATCCTGGCTGACCTCAAAGCCTGCATCATTTTGGAAGCGCAGCATCCCACCAGACATGTTACATGCAAGCGTCGAGCATGTTCTGCATAGGATGAACATGATCACCATGAACAGTTATGCTAGTCTATGGAACAATTGTGACATGTCCAATTATCGGCACACTATCACCTGGTGGGGAATTTTGGTATCAATTTTTTTTTTTAAAGATGCCTTCCGTTTCCCATGCCTTGAATAGCATACTTACCAATTTTCAGCCAATTCGGTCCACTGGGTCAGTCTGCAGACGGCTCCAAACACATTATTTTATGGCCACTTTGTATATTCTTACTGTATAAACCTCAAAGAACCAAAAACCCTGTTAAGGGATTTACCTAGGTCATATTATGATATATGCGATCTATTATAACTAATTTTCTCTATTAACTGTTATTGCCTCCTGACCTTTATGGTACCTTGCTGCAAATTTTAATTAATTTATGTGTCTTCTATTTTGGGCTATTTATAAGACTATCCATTAAAAGTTAATTTTATACATGTTGTCCTACTCCAAGCTGTATAGGCTTGAGAGCCAACTATCAATTAAGTAAATCAGGTGATGTGCATCTCTGTAATGAGGAGGGCTGTGGTGTAATGACATCAACAGCCTATATAAGGTGTGCTTAATTTTTAGACAACTTCCTTTCCTTTGGCAAAATGGGTCAGAAGAGAGATTTGACGGTCTCTGAAAAGTCAAAAATTGTGAGATGTCTTGCAGAGGGATGCAGTAGTCTTGAAATTGCCAAACTAATAAAAATCAAGCGTTTCATGGCAAATAGCCAAAAGGGTTGTAAGAAGCGTGTTGGGAAAAAAAGGCACAAAATAACTGCCCATGAATTGAGGAAAATCAAGCGTGAAGCCATTTGCCACCAGTTTGGCCATATTTCAGAGCAGCAACGTTACTGGAGTATCAAAAAGCACAAGGTGTGCCATACTCAGGGACATGGCCAAGGTAAGGAAGGCTGAAAAACGACCACCTTTGAACAAGAAACATAAGATAAAACATCAAGACTGGGCCAAGAAATATTTTAAGACTGATTTTTCAAAGGTTTTATGGATTGATGATGAAATGAGTGACTCTTGATGGGCCAGATGGATGGGCCAGAGGCTGGATCAGTAAAGGGCAGAGAGCTCCACTCTGACTCAGACGCTATCAAGGTGGAGGTGGGGGTACTGGTATGGGCTGGTATTATCAAAGATGAACTTGTGGGACCTTTTCAGGTTGAGGATGGAGTGAAGCTCAACGCCCAGACCTACTGTCAGTTTCTGGAAGACAACTTCTTCAAGCAGTGGTACAGGAAGAAGTCGGTATCGTTCAAGAAAAACATGATTTTCATGCAGGACAATGATCCATCACATGCATCCAACTAATCCACAGCGTGGCTGGCCAGTAAAGGTCTAAAATATGAAAAAATAATGACATGGCCCACTTGTTCACCTGATCTGAACTCTATAGAGAACCTGTGGTTCCTCATAAAATGTGAGATCTACAGGGAGGGAAAACAGTACACCTCTCGGAACAGTGTCTGGAAGGCTGTGGTGGCTGATGCACGCAATGTTGATCGTAAACAGATCAAGCAACTGACAGAATCTATGGATGGTAGGCTGTTGAGTGTCATCATAAAGAAAGGTGGCTATATTGGTCACTAAATTTTGGGGTTTTGTTTTTTGCATGTCAGAAATGTTTATTTCTAACTTTTGTGCAGTTATATTGGTTTACCTGGTGAAAATAAACAAGTGAGATGGGAATATATTTGTTTTTTATTACGTTGCCTAATAATTCTGCACAGTAATAGTTACCTGCACAAACAGATATCCTCCTAAGATAGCCAAATCTAAAAAAAAAAACAAAAACACTACAACTTCCAAAAATATTAAGCTTTGATATTTATGTGTCTTTTGGATTGATTGAGAACATAGTTGTTGTTCAATAATAAAAAAAATCCTCTAAAATACAACTTGCCCAATAATTTTGCACACGGTGTATAATATATATATATACCCTGTAGTAATCTTGCTGCGGCTTTGGTTTTCGTGTCTAATACTGGTATGGCTGGATTTTTGTCTGGACCAATTGAGATTAAAAAATGGTTAGATGACGCTAAAGAAGTGTTTTCTGATCTAGAAGGCGAGGGACCTCTGGCGACTGAACCTCCCCTTCGAACATTGTATTCCACATTATTCGAGACATATAAAAAACACTTGAAATCGTGGTGGGAAGTTGAGTCACTAGGAGGCTATATTAAGCAGAGCATTGTACCAAGGGGTCTAAGGATTCATATTGTACCTGCCTTGAGGTGTCGCACTACATCTTTGATTGAGAAGTGGGAAAAAGATTGTTGCCTCTTCTCTGAGGCTGAAGAATATCCTGCTTGAGGAGGAGAAAATTAATTTGGAAAATACCTCCTCCAAATTAAAAGGACTGATTGAGACCACCTTGAAACATAAATCCTCCCCTGGTTTTGAAACTAAGGAGAAACAACTTAAAACAGCTGTTGATAAATTCCAGAGTAAGGCCAGGTGCCCAGGGGAGAAAATACCTGCGGAATTTGCTGCGGAAAACCTGCAGATTTTCTAGATTTTCCAGATAAATCCGCAGGTTTACGCAAGTACAGACGCTCCCCATGTTATCCTATGGGATTTGCGAAGTGCTGTATCAATGCTGCGTTTTTTGCAGCCACACATAAATCCATGTCAATTATTCATGCGGAATTATCTGCGGAATTCCTGCCTTTCCACTATGGAGATACAGGGCGGGAAATCCGCAGGAATTCCGCACTGTTTCAGCAGGTTTACTGCAACAATTCCGCAGAAATACCGCATCATGGATAGCTGCGGATTCCAGGGAGTTGCTGCGTGAACCTGCGGAAATACCTGCAGAAAAATCCACAGGTATGTTCTGTGGGCACATGGCTTTCAAAAAGATTTATCTGATTTCAAAAGGAAACAGACCTACCCAGCCCTAGTACGGGAAACTGTACCACCAACTGATCCATCATCCTCTGATCCTGAGGGCTCAGATTTTGAATCGGATATTAGAGGCAGTAGGGGCAGATATACACAGAGGAAGGGGATGAGGCAGAAGGGAGCGTTCAGCTAGATGGCAGGATACCACAGTGCCGGTCCCCAGAAGAGGTACCAGAACCCTTACAATAGAAATTAGATACACTAGCCTCTTCGTCATCATTTTTGGAAAATCAGGATGTTTTTTTCTCTCATCTTCGGGGCCGAGATGTCATTACCGAAAAGCGGCACAAATAAATTATCGTTTTGATAAGGATCCTGTAGATGACAATTTTATTATAAACTTGTCCTCCCATAATTTGTCTAGGAATGAGAGATCGGTACTTAATGCAGGGTTATCCTTTGTGCCCACAACAAACTTTGATCTGTTTCTATGGTTAAAAGACCTTAATCTATTTATCCGTAAATTAAAATGGAGAGACGTTTCTTTAATATCAATGATAAAGAAAAATGTGCTAGGTTGGGGCTAGATATGGCGGAACTCCCAGGTTTGAGAATACTTGAGCAACTCTGAGGAAGGTCAAAGGAATCTAGGTGCAGGACCTTTCTCTGACCTTAAAGCAAAATGTAAGAAAATGCCCCCTTCAGGGGATGTGGGGAGCCTTGATATCTTTTTAAAACTGGTATCTGATGAGATATATATTATCAACCCAAGGGGAGTCCAATTAAATCTAATATGACCCCACAACTAAATCAGGCCTTGAACAATTTGGGAGCAAATGCATCAATTGTTATAAAACCATTGGACACAGGGAGGAACATAGTAATTATGGATGACCCCCAATATTTGGAAATGTGTCAGACTATTTTATCACATAAAGCAGGGGTGGGGAACCTCCGGCCCGCGGGCCGTATGCGGCCCGCGATGACCTTTTCTGTGGCCCCCGGGGCACTGGAGCAGATTCCCGGTGGCTGTGGTGCTCGGGCAGCCGCTCATGTGGTCTATTGCCAGGAGACAGCACTGGGGGTGGGACTTCCTCCCTCTGGCTCCTACATGCTCCCTGTGAGATTACAGCTAGAATCAGAGTGATGGGGGAGGGGCCTGTACGGGACATAGAAGGCTGCATAGTGCTGTGCGTGCTGCCTCTCACCCTCCCGTTCTGTGCTCGGCTGCTCAGGTCTAGGAGGTCTTTTCTTGGAGAGAAGACGAGAATGAAGCCAGCCCTTTAGCTGAGCTGCTGCATCCATCACTTGTGCTGCACCTGATCTTACAGGGCACCTAAGCAGCAGGTACTTATATCTGTGCTAAGTGTGGTTATATCTAATATATACCACCATATATCAAATGTATTTGTGACTTCAGTGTCCAGCGTCTGTTGTGTATACATGTGCGTGTACTGTGTATACGGCTTGTGCATGTGCTGTGTATACGGCGTGTGTGCTGTGTATGTGCTGTGTATACGGCGTGTGTGCTGTGTATGTGCTGTGTATACGGTGTGTGCGCTGGGTGGACGGCGTGTGTGCTGTGTGTGCGGCATGTGTGCTGTGTGTGCGCGCTGTGTATACGGCGTGTGTGTGCTGTGTATACGGCATGTGTGTGCTGTGTATACGGCGTGTGTGTGCTGTGTATACGGCGTGTGTGTGTGTGTGCGCGCGCTGTTTGTTGTGTTTGGCACTTAATAAAGGTTCATATTGTAAGGTTTATTGGTATATCTAATTCCTGGTGTGCACATGTTTACATGCAGAGCTTTTTTTCTTCTCCTTATGTACTGTGTATACGGCATGTTGAGTGCTATGTATGGCTTGTTGAGTGCTGTGTATGGCTTGTGTGTGTGCTGTATACGGCGTGTGAGTGCTGTGTATGGCTTGTGTGTGTGCTGTATACGGCGTGTGAGTGCTGTATACGGCGTGTGAGTGCTGTGTATGGCTTGTGTGTGTGCTGTATACGGCGTGTGAGTGCTGTGTATGGCTTGTGTGTGTGCTGTATACGGCGTGTGAGTGCTGTGTATGGCTTGTGTGTGTGCTGTATACGGCGTGTGAGTGCTGTGTATGGCTTGTGTGTGTGCTGTATACGGCGTGTGAGTGCTGTGTATGGCTTGTGTGTGTGCTGTATACGGCGTGTGAGTGCTGTGTATGGCTTGTGTGTGTGTGCTGTATACGGCGTGTGAGTGCTGTGTGCAGTATACAGTATCTCCTGTGCATGTGTACTATATATGGCCAGTGTGTATCGTGGGTGGTGTAAAATAGGACAACTGTGTCAAGGCTGTGTGCAGTATACGGCCAGTGTGTCAGAGAGGTGTGTGTATGTACAGTGTCTCCTGTGTGATATGAAGGGAATTTTGTTTACTTACCGTAAATTCCTTTTCTTCTAACTCCTATTGGGAGACCCAGACAATTGGGTGTATAGCTTCTGCCTCCGGAGGCCACACAAAGTATTACACTTTAAAAAGTGTAACCCCTCCCCTCTGCCTATACACCCTCCCGTGCATCACGGGCCCATCAGTTTTGGTGCCAAAGCAGGAAGGAGGAAACTTATAAATTGGTCTAAGGTAAATTCAATCCGAAGGATGTTCGGAGAACTGAACCATGAACCAAAAGAACAATTCAACATGAACAACATGTGTACACAAAAGAACAACAGCCCGAAGGGAACAGGGGCGGGTGCTGGGTCTCCCAATAGGAGCTAGAAGAAAAGGAATTTACGGTAAGTAAACAAAATTCCCTTCTTCTTTGTCGCTCCATTGGGAGACCCAGACAATTGGGACGTCCAAAAGCAGTCCCTGGGTGGGTAAAAGAATACCTCGATAAAAAGAGCCGTAAAACGGCCCCTTCCTACAGGTGGGCAACCGCCGCCTGAAGGACTCGCCTACCTAGGCTGGCATCTGCCGAAGCATAGGTATGCACCTGATAGTGTTTCGTGAAAGTGTGCAGACTCGACCAGGTAGCCGCCTGACACACCTGCTGAGCCGTAGCCTGGTGCAGCAATGCCCAGGACGCCCCCACGGCTCTGGTAGAATGGGCTTTCAGCCCTGAAGGGACCGGAAGTCCAGAAGAACGGTAGGCTTCAAGAATCGGTTCCTTGATCCACCGAGCCAAGGTTGACTTGGAAGCCTGCGACCCTTTACGCTGGCCAGCGACAAGGACAAAGAGCGCATCAGAACGACGCAGGGGCGCCGTACGAGAAATGTAGAGTCTGAGTGCTCTCACCAGATCTAACAAGTGCAAATCCTTTTCACATTGGTGAACTGGATTAGGACAAAAAGAAGGTAAGGAGATATCCTGATTGAGATGAAAAGGGGATACCACCTTAGGGAGAAATTCCGGGACCGGACGCAGAACCACCTTATCCTGGTGAAAAACCAGGAAGGGGGCTTTGCATGACAGCGCAGCTAGCTCAGACACTCTCCGAAGTGATGTGACTGCCACTAGGAAGACCACCTTCTGCGAAAGGCGTGAAAGAGAAACCTCCCTCATCGGCTCGAAAGGTGATTTCTGAAGAGCCGTTAGCACCCTGTTAAGATCCCAGGGTTCTAGCGGACGCTTGTAAGGAGGGACTATGTGGCAAACCCCCTGCAGGAACGTGTGTACCTGCGGAAGCCTGGCTAGACGCTTTTGAAAAAACACGGAAAGCGCCGAGACTTGTCCCTTGAGAGAGCCGAGAGACAAACCCTTTTCCATTCCGGATTGAAGGAAGTACAGAAAAGTGGGCAAGGCAAACGGCCAGGGAGTAAAACCCTGATCAGAGCACCAAGATAAGAAGATCCTCCACGTCCTGTGGTAGATCTTGGCGGATGTCGGTTTCCTGGCCTGTCTCATAGTGGCAATGACCTCTTGAGATAACCCTGAAGACGCTAGGATCCAGGACTCAATGGCCACACAGTCAGGTTGAGGGCCGCAGAATTCAGATGGAAAAATGGCCCTTGAGACAGCAAGTCTGGTCGGTCTGGTAGTGCCCACGGTTGACCCACCGTGAGATGCCACAGATCCGGGTACCACGACCTCCTCGGCCAGTCTGGGGCGATGAGGATGGCGCGGCGGCAGTCGGACCTGATCTTGCGTAACACTCTGGGCAGCAGTGCCAGAGGAGGAAATACATAAGGCAGTCGAAACTGCGACCAATCCTGAACTAATGCGTCTGCCGCCAGCGCTCTGTGATCTTGAGACCGTGCCATGAATGCCGGGACCTTGTTGTTGTGCCGGGACGCCATTAAATCGACGTCCGGCGTTCCCCAGCGGCAACAGATCTCTTGAAACACGTCCGGGTGAAGAGACCATTCCCCTGCGTCCATGCCCTGGCGACTGAGAAAGTCTGCTTCCCAGTTTTCTACGCCCGGGATGTGAACTGCGGAGATGGTGGAGGCTGTGGCTTCCACCCACAGCAGAATCCGCCGAACTTCTTGGAAGGCTTGACGACTGCGTGTGCCGCCTTGGTGGTTGATGTACGCCACCGCCGTGGCGTTGTCCGACTGAATTCGGATCTGCCTGCCTTCCAGCCACGGCTGGAACGCCTTTAGGGCTAGATACACTGCCCTTATCTCCAGAACATTGATCTGAAGGGAGGACTCTGGCTGAGTCCAGGTACCCTGAGCCCTGTGGTGGAGGAAGACTGCTCCCCACCCTGACAGACTCGCGTCCGTCGTGACCACAGCCCAGGATGGGGGCAGGAAGGATTTTCCTTTCGACAGAGAAGTGGGAAGAAGCCACCACTGAAGAGAGGCTTTGGCTGCCCGAGAGAGGGAGACGTTTCTGTCGAGGGACGTCGACCTCCTGTCCCATTTGCGGAGAATGTCCCATTGGAGTGGACGCAGATGGAACTGCGCAAATGGAACTGCCTCCATTGCTGCCACCATCTTCCCTAGGAAGTGCATGAGGCGCCTCAAGGGGTGTGACTGGGCTCGAAGGAGAGATTGCACCCCTGTCTGTAGTGAGCGCTGTTTGTCCAGCGGGAGCTTCACTATCGCTGAGAGAGTATGAAACTCCATCCCGAGGTAAGTTAACGATTGAGTCGGTGTCAATTTTGACTTTGGGAAATTGATGATCCACCCGAACCTCTGGAGAGTCTCCAGAGCAGTGTTCAGGCTGTGTTGGCATGCCACCCGGGAGGGTGCCCTGACTAGAAGATCGTCTAAGTAAGGGATCACTGAGTGTCCCTGAGAGTGTAGGATGCCTCCTTCAACACAAAGCAAAAAAACTGATGGGCCCGTGATGCACGGGAGGGTGTATAGGCAGAGGGGAGGGGTTACACTTTTTAAAGTGTAATACTTTGTGTGGCCTCCGGAGGCAGAAGCTATACACCCAATTGTCTGGGTCTCCCAATGGAGCGACAAAGAAATATGATTTACCAATCTGCGCTTCAAACAAAGACAAACCTGGAAAAGCAGTTGTGAGAAGCAAACATCACAGCGCACCAAAGAGAATCATCTACGGCCGCCACAGTAGGGGTATAGGGGAGAGTTAACTGTTTGACTAATTATAGCCGGGTCATTTTCAAGTTGATAATTTTGTGCGGCCCCCGAAGGTTGGTAGAATTTTCCAAATGGCCCCCGGCAGTAAAAAGGTTCCCCACCCCTGACATAAAGGGACTTATGAATTCTTGAGAAAAGATACCTCAGCTGAATAACATGCCCAGCTTTCAACCATTCTGAGAGATGCCCTTACAGATGGTTTAATTTTGAAAAACGAATTTGAGTTTATGCTACCAAAGTTGCCTGTTACTGCCCCCTTCTATGCCTTGCTCAAGATACATAAGGGTCTCACCCCTCTCGGGGGAGACCCATTGTATCTGGGGTAGATGCACTTTGCCAAAATGCCAGTATCTATATCGATCGTATCCTGAGACCATTTGTGACAGCAATACTGTCTCATATTAGGAACATGACAGATCTGCTGACTAAATTGGAGGAATTATGTTTGGAGCCAGTACTATCCTGGCATCAATCGAAAGTAGAAACATTATATAGCAGCATTAGACATGATGTTGGTCTTACAGCTATTTAATCTTTCTTGAGTACGAGAGGTAATCACCTGATACCGCATAATTGGTTTATTATCAAACTCTTGGACTTTATCCTTCGACACAACTTTTTCCTGTTCAATGGGAAGTTCTACCATCAGCTTAGGGGCACAGCTATGGGGAGCCCTTGTGCTCCCACGTATGCTAACCTGCTCCTGGGCTGGTGGGAGGACAAAGTTGTGTTTAGGGACAAGGATGTCACCTGGAGCCCATATATCATCTTCTGGGGCCGTTATATAGAGGACATCCTCATCCTGTGGTCGGGGGGCCCCTCTGAGTTTACTAATTTTGTTGGCCATTTTCGTACCAATATTGTGGGATTGCCCTTCACATCAGAGATCAGGGTGGATCACATCAATGTTTTGGATGTTTCTAGAATGAGAGGGGCGGATGGCACTCTTCAGAGTACAATTTATCGAAAATCAACAAGTACTAATAGCCTTTTGAGGTGGTAGAGTGCCCACCCAGCTCCTCTTAAGCATGGCATCCCTAAGGGACAATTCTATAGACTCCAGCGGAATTGTTCCTCCATTAGTGAGTTTGAGACACAGGCGTTGGGCCTCAGTGAGAAGTTTCGTAACCGGGGGTACCCACAAAGGGTCATTGAGCAAGCCCACACACAAGCTAGGGCTGAATGCAGGTCCGGTCTCCTTATCCCTAAGCAAAAAGTGGACGATGACTCAATCACACGCCTTGTGGGCACGTTTGATGATCAAATCGGGAAAGTGATGAAAATCCTCAATAAATACTGGGGTATTCTATTGGCTGACCCTGTAGTCTGAGGACTTATCCCCCTAAAAACCCTCTGTAACTTTCAAGAGGGGGAAGTCAATCAGGGACCGCGTGGTGCATAGTCACTACGCGGTACCTCAGAGGGGCTCGACTTGGCTAGATAGAAGGGAGTCTGGGACCTTTAGGTGCAGCAAGTGCAAATTTTGTGGATGGGTGGCACCATCAAAAACGTTCCCCAGTAGTGCAACCGGTAGGACGTTCTAATAGACACTTTGACAACTGTAGAACCACAGGGGTGGTCTATGTCTGCACATGCTAATGTCCTCAGGACTATTTAGGTAAGACGAAACGCGAATTAAGTGTCCACATTAGTGAACACCTGTGGGGACATTAGGCATAAGCGGGACACACCACTGGCGAGGCATAGTAATACCATACATGGGGGTAATGTTGATAGTCTTTCCTTTCAGGTTAAACAATCCCTCAGACACCTAGACGGGGGGATTGGAATAACAAAATTTTGCAACGTGAGGCAAGGTGGATATATCCAAGGTGTGTATATCCAAGGTGGATGAAATCCCTTACTCCTCTGGGAATAAATGAACAAGTTCTATTTACTAGCTTTATTTAGTCTTACAAATGAATTGGTCTGTTTAATGCCAGCAATCATTATTTTTGTGATTTTATACCAGATTTGGGGTACATTATACCTGGCCCTTGTGGATGCATATATTATGACTTGGAATTACTTTACCTGTATTGGGTTTACATAATGGCTGGTTGCTTAAAAATATGGTATCCGTATTTATTTATGTTCGGCATCCCTCTTATTTATTGTTTGCCTTTAATGACAATTGTGTATTATTCTTTGCTGCTTTTCAATTGCTGGTTCCCTATTATTAATATCAGGATCTAATGCTCATTGCTGGCCTGTGGCAGTAAGAGACTACTGCGCCTGCACGGGTCCTGGTGGCTTGTTTCTGACCATGGATTGACCTCGGAGATCTAGCGCGCTTGCGCGATCTTAGCATGTTTGACCGTGCATTGACCTCGGAGATATAGCGCGCATGCGCGTTCTCTGCATAGCGGTACCATGTTGTACGGCCTAGCAATGAATACAACGCTTATTATACTGAGACACTGATGTGGGTGGGCGTCCGGGGATACGCCGTCAGTCATTTTGGGGGCGTGTCCCTGTTGTATTGCGATGTGTATTATGCTAGATTGAAATGGCATTTCTGCATTATAATTATTCATAACGTTGTCTGGGCTATACACAATAGAAATTGCCAGGCTTAGATTGTCTTTTGCTTAACAGCGATCAATCTGTGATAGGGTGGATATATAACTCCTCCCCTTTTCCAGTCACGTCACATGACGAGTGTTCCAGGCCTCAATTTCAACCTTCACTGCAGTATAAAGATGGAAGTGGACCTTGTAAATTCTGGTATCATTCTCAGACTTTAGCACAGCAGTCTTTCTTGGAGTCTCTGGACCCGGGACCGCTGAGTATTGGTTGTCTGTCCTGCTGATGAACCCCAGTAATTGGTCACTGGGGAGAAACGAGTCGGGACGCCATGGGATTGGTTGACCGTTCAGATAAGTACCTGTAATTCTTGACACTTCTGGTGATAGATGCTACAGTTTGAGCAGGGTCACTGTAGGGCTGCTCTAACTTTTAAAGAGAATCCGTCATGTTACCAAACTCTATTAACATGCAGCTATTATGGTACATCTGCAGATTAACAGCACTCCAATTCTTTGCAGCCGTCTTAATGAAAGCGCTGCTTCTGAGAGAAAATGTACAATATTTCTCCCAGAAACCAACAGCTGTTACTTATAGAGGCATGCAGTAATGTGAGTGGCAGCTGTAAGCTTGCCACGGCAATCTGATTGCAGAGATGCTCTGCAGAGCGAGCTGTCAAAGAGCCGGGGCGTGCTTACAGCCAACGCTCACAATATAGTGAAGGGTGCTGTGACGGTTGACTGAAAGCCGGCGACTCCCAAGAGGAATATAGTGTTTGTTCTCCCAGTATCTGCACTTTTATTAAGGCAGCTGGACAGCATTGGAATGCTATTAACCTGTAGATTAACCTTATAACTGCAGGTTAATATCTTTTGGGGACATGACATGATCCCTTTAAGGCGTTTAGTCTCTTTTCCCCTCCTGATAGGCAGTTTCATGTACAGGAAAGTTTGGTTAAACACAGGGACACAGGCATGACATTTTTCTTGTTTTATTATGAAATTCAATACAATGAATATTGAGCCTGAAACTTGGCAGACATATATATTGATATAAAAAATAAAGAAATAAGCAAAACATTACTGCTCATCTCCAATGAAGCACATCTTCTTTAGCCACAGTGGTAGGGGATCTGTCCCATTTTACTGAAAAGATTCTTGCCATCTTGTTGGACAGGACCTCACTCCTCAAAGCCATACAGGGCAGCCATTGCTTTAACATCCAAATAAATGAGAAGTCCCAACTGCATGTGGTGGTGAAGTAAGAGCAGCACCACACACAATTGGAAACCTTTTCCAATAAACATTCTATGTGTCCACAGGAATCTTCTCTCACACGTGATGCTATTACTTTTTACGCCTCAGTTTAGGCTTTTTCACAGGTCGCAGGTAAGGATTATCTATCAGTGTCTCCTCGCTGCCCTTCATCGAATTCTGCTGCAAAACTGATGAGTTCTCTTTTTCCGCACCCAACTCATCCTACCAGAGAAAATGAAAATTGAAATATTATTACACCTAGTAATGAGCCACTAACCCATAATCTAACACTCCTTTTCCAGTCCTTATGTTACACACCGGATCTATAAAATTGTGTAGATTCATTGGGTAAATCCATTATAGGTAGATCCATTACAGTAAATTGTTAGAACGCTTGGAGGGAGTGCTAATAAAGGTGTATTGACAAAACTATTTCCAAACTTATTGCATCGGTGAATTCTCCAAAAAACATAACTTAACCCCTTCATGACCGGCCGATTTTGCGCTTTTTTTTCGCCATTCTTCTTCCGAGAGACATAACTTTTTTATTTTTCAGTCAATCTTGTCATGTGAGGGCTCGTGTTTTTGCAGGACAAACTGTAATTTTAAATGAAACCATGAGTTTTACCATATAGTGTACTGGAAAACAAAAAAACAAAATTCCAAATGCAGAAAGATTGCAAAAAAAGTGTGATCGCACAATAGTTTTTGAGATTTTATTCACCGTGTTTACTATATGGTAAAACTGATGTGTTGCTGTGATGCCTGAGGTCGGTGCGAGTTCGTAGACACCAAACATGTATAGGTTTACTTGTATCTAAGAGGTTATAAAAAAATCAGAATGTTTGTCCGAAAAAAAGTGGTCTATGTTTTGCGCCATTTTCCACGACCAGTAGCGTTCTCATTTTTCGTGATCTATGGCTCAGTGACTGCTTATTTTTTTGCGTCTTGGGCTCATGTTTTTAACGGTAACATTTTTGCGCAGATGCTACGTTTTGATCGCCTGTTATTGCATTTTACGCAAAATTTGTGGCGACCAAAAAACGTAATTTTGGCCTTTGAAATTTTTTTGCCACTACGCCATTTACCAATCAGATTAATTGATTTTATATTTTGATAGATCGAACGTTTCTTAACGCCGCAATGCCAAATGTGTGTATATTTTTTTAACCCTTTCATTTTCAGTGGGGTGAAAGGGGGGGTGATTTGAACTTAGGTTTTTTCATGTTTTTAAACTTTTTTTTTTTTTACTCACTCATTTCTCCCGACCATAGCACCATCGCTCAAACCGGGAGACATGGTCATCTCCTGTAACAGCCAGTACTCAGCTGTTTGTTTACAGGAGCTTAGTCATCATGTGAACACAGGAGTCATCACATGACCCTGTGCTACCATGACAACCACTGGAAGTTACGTGATCACGTCACGTGACTTCCGTTATCGGGCGGTGAGTAAAGTTTCAGCACAATCATGGTTATAATGACGCTGTCACTTATTGACAGAGCCATTTAAGGGGTTAAAAGGCACAGGTGGAACGCGGTTCTGCTCGTGCCTAGCAGGTACACGTCAACACTATGACCGCTAGGACATAATTTTACCGTCCGCAGTAGTCAAGGGGTTAAAAGTGGTTGTTCAGGCAGAGGTATCTGATGTCCTCTCTATAGGATAGAAAAAGGTGAGTATCCAGCACCAATATGAATAAAACGCAAAGTTTATTTCATCGTTAAAATTATGATAAAATGCAGAACGACCTACGACTAAGGACTGACGTCCGAAACACGTTTGATGTTCTGCGTTGTATCATCATCATTTTAATGATGAAAAACTGAGTTTTATTCATATTGGTGCTGGATACTCACCTTTTTCGTTCCTGTAACCTGTGGAAGCCAGCCACATATATTCGCGCACCTGCTATGGAGTCCAGAAGTATACTACCTGCACCTGATTATCTACTGCACCTACGGTGATCCCCTTTTCTTTTTTTCCTATCTATAGGAGAGGTCATTAAAGAGAACCTGTCATCACAATTTAATATGTTAAAGTAGATGTATGGCCATAACGGGGCTGTTATACTGATCTAACAGATATCTGTAGTGCAGAAATCTGCAGCCTGGTTCTTGTTTTTAATTCATTATAGTAATTTTGGTGTAATATCCTTTCGCACATTGGGGCAGGGCTGTGGATAGCGTCTTCAGGTCTGCCGTGGCCCTTCAGTGTTTGCACAAGCTCCTTTTTTAAATTTTGCTCCAGCAACACCTGCACCAAGGGCGGCGCTTTTGCACATTCATCTACAGGGGGCCTTCAGTAAAATGGTGCCGCTGGCGAGCACACGCATACACTGACATCCGACGGTCTTCAGCAATATGGCACCGCAGGCAGTGCATGCACAGCTTCAGGCACACCTTGGCTCACTGACGAGTTGAGATCTCAATTTGCACATGTGCTGGTAGCAGCACCATTTTGCTGAAGCCCGTTGAATGTCAGTGTACACATGTGTCGCCCGTGGTGTTATTTTGTTGAAGATTGTTGGATGTCAATGTGCGTATCAGCTGCCCGTGGGTGCTGTCATGTACTGTACATAGAAATAAAAAGTAAAAGTAAGGAATTTTGAAATTCTGTCTGATTTCTTCAATTTGAATAAATTGCTTCTCACTAAAATGTTTTTCTCCATATAAATATTTTCTATCCTGGTCATGGCAGCGCCCACCACAATGCTTTTTTCCCCTCACTGCCTTTATTTCATCAGTATAGAGATGGTACTGAAAATCAAATTTGCTGATGGTTTGTCCAATAGGAATCATGTGTAGAGAAGCGAGGTGGGATGTAGGACTGAACTTTGAGGAACCCTGACAGTAGGGGGAAGAAGACCCAGCAAGACACACTGAAGGGGCAGTTAGAGAGGTAAGAGTAGAACAAAGAGAAAGCAGTACTTTTAAGACTGATAGAGAGGAGCATGCCAATTAGGAATTGGTGATCCACAGTGTCAGATGGTGCCGAGAGATCCAAGAGAAAAACAATGGAGTAGTGCCCATTAGATATATCTGTTTGGAAAAAGTTCAAGCGTCAGTAAGGGCAAGTTTTAGTGGAGTGTAAAGAGTAGAAACCGGATTGTAAAGAGTCAAGAAGGGAGAGGTAGTGGATTAGATGAGAGCGGACCAAGCGTTCCAGGAGTTTAGAGATGAAGGGCAGATAAGAGACAGGTCTGTAGTTAGAGCAGTTCTGGTCAAGGGATGGTTTTTTTTAGCAAAGGAGTTATAACGGCGTGCTTGAAGGACAAGGGAAACATACGGGAAGAAAGAGAGAAGGTAATTATTTTTGTTAGGTAGGTAGCGACCGCCAAGAAGAGGGTATTGGGTCATTGGTGGAGGTAGCAGAATGAAAAGAAGCCAGAAGCCTAGTAACAACTTCTTTTGTAATGGGTTTCAAGATGGAAAGTGAACTTAATGAATTTCGGAAGGCGTTTGTGCCAATATGGGATTGGGAGAAAATTTCCTACAATACAAATTTCCTATAATACATGGTGGCAGTATGGCGGGGCCTAGAGAAGATGACCACAGGCTGCCTTTAAGGGGTTGGCCACAATATCTTTATTTTAACAAATATGTTGGATATAATTTTGTGGCACTTACTGATATATAAGTATTACAGGTTCTACTCGTGGACTTGTTACAGAGTTCTTACAAACTGAACAGCTCTTGTTGTCACAAAATGGCTGCTGGAGGAGGGATATGAGACCACCACTGTTTTCCCATTGGTGGAGGCTGATGGACTGGTCTGGTCACGTCACATGCTCCTCCACCAGATGCCATTGTGTGGACAGGAGAGCTGTGCTACAATATCATGTTCCCAACACATGTGTTACCATATAGATAAAATGGCCAAACTCTTTAAATATCACATGGATGCAAATTCATGCTTGTGGTCAATAGGCTCACCTAAGCAAAGATCATAGGTATATATATATATATATATATATATATATATATATATATATATATATATATATATATATATATATATATATATATATATATATATATATATATATATATATATATGCAGATACCTTCACATTTAAGACCTCGATAAACAATATAATGCGGTGATTCACATATTTGTAAAGATTTGGTGATTAAATGTGCAATATTCGTCTGTTAAATCCTAACCAAGCTGCAAAAGCTGTACCAAGATTTGGTTTTTAGCCATTAGATGTAATTTGCAGCAACTGTTTAATATATTACAGACTTCTATCCTTAGCAGTAAATGATTGGATACAGATTCTTTAGTAATAGCATACAGTAAGACTTTTAAATCCCAATGAGAGCCGTCTACAGAACAGCAGAAACAATATAAAAAGAGAATTTTGTTTACTTACTGTAAATTCTTTTTCTTATAGTTCCGTATTGGGAGACCCAGACCATGGGTGTTTAGCTTCTGCCTCCGGAGGACACACAAAGTACTACACTTAAAAGTGTAGCTCCTCCCTCTGAACTTATACACCCCCTGGTGAGCCAGTCCCAGCCAGTTTAGTGAAAAAGCTGAAGGAGAATAGCCCCCCACAAGTAGAACCGAGTAAGAACCGGAACAACCGGAGCCTCTGTCCACAACAACAGCCGGTGATAACACGCGGAACAAGAATTTGCCAACAGGCAACAGGGAGGGTGCTGGGTCTCCCAATACGGAACTATAAGAAAAAGAATTTACGGTAAGTAACACAATTCTCTTTTTCGTTATCGTTCCTTTGGGAGACCCAGGCCTTGGGACGTTCCAAAGCAGTCCCTGGGTGGGAAATAAACAGAAAAACTAAGAAGTAGGCAGAACCTAACTTCACAAATGGGCGACAGCCGCCTGAAGGATGCGTCTGCCCAAGCTCGCATCTGCCGAAGCATGAGCATGCACTTGGTAGTGCTTCGAGAAGGTATGCAGGCTAGCCCAAGTGGCAGCCTGACAGACTTGTTGAGCCGTAGCCTGGTGCCTAAAAGCCCAAGAGGCACCGACAGCTCTGGTCGAGTGTGCCTTGATCCCCAGCGGGGGAGGCACCTGAGTACTCTGGTAGGCGTCCGAAATAGTCGATCTAATCCAACGGGCTAAGGTTGGCTTAGAAGCAGGGAGGCCCTTGCGCCGACCTGTGGTTAGCACAAAAGAAGGGAATTTTGTTTACTTACCGTAAATTCCTTTTCTTCTAGCTCCTATTGGGAGACCCAGACAATTGGGTGTATAGCTTCTGCCTCCGGAGGCCACACAAAGTATTACACTTTAAAAAGTGTAACCCCTCCCCTCTGCCTATACACCCTCCCGTGCATCACGGGCTCCTCAGTTTTGGTGCAAAAGCAGGAAGGAGGAATAAATTGGTCTAAGGTAAATTCAATCCGAAGGATGTTCGGAGAACTGAAAACCATGAACCAAAAGAACAATTCAACATGAACAACATGTGTACACAAAAGAACAAACAGCCCGAAGGGAACAGGGGCGGGTGCTGGGTCTCCCAATAGGAGCTAGAAGAAAAGGAATTTACGGTAAGTAAACAAAATTCCCTTCTTCTTTGTCGCTCCATTGGGAGACCCAGACAATTGGGACGTCCAAAAGCAGTCCCTGGGTGGGTAAAAGAATACCTCGATAAAAAGAGCCGAAAACGACCCCCTCTTACAGGTGGGCAACCGCCGCCTGAAGGACTCGCCTACCTAGACTGGCGTCTGCCGAAGCATAGGTATGCACCTGATAGTGTTTCGTGAAAGTGTGCAGACTAGACCAGGTAGCTGCCTGACACACCTGCTGAGCCGTAACCCGGTGTCGCAATGCCCAGGACGCACCCACGGCTCTGGTAGAATGGGCTTTCAGCCCCAAAGGAAGCGGAAGCCCAGAAGAACGGTAGGCTTCCAGAATCGGTTCCTTGATCCACCGAGCCAAGGTTGACTTGGAAGCCTGCGAACCCTTACGCTGGCCAGCGACAAGGACAAAGAGCGCATCTGAACGGCGCAGGGGCGCCGTGCGAGACACGTAGAGCCGGAGTGCTCTCACTAGATCTAACAAGTACAAATCCTTTTCACATTGGTGAACTGGATGAGGGCAAAATGAAGGTAAGGAGATATCCTGATTGAGATGAAAAGGGGATACCACCTTAGGGAGAAATTCCGGGACCGGACGCAGAACCACCTTATCCTGGTGAAAAACCAGGAAGGGGGCTTTGCATGACAGCGCTGCCAGCTCCGACACTCTACGGAGCGATGTAACTGCCACTAGAAATGCCACCTTCTGCGAAAGACGTGATAAAGAGACATCCCGCAGCGGCTCGAAAGGTGGTTTCTGAAGAGCCGTTAGCACCCTGTTAAGATCCCAGGGTTCCAGCGGACGCTTGTAAGGTGGGACTATGTGGCCAACTCCCTGCAGGAACGTGCGGACCTGCGGAAGCCTGGCTAGACGCTTTTGAAAAAATACGGATAGCGCCGATACTTGTCCCTTGAGAGAGCCGAGAGACAAACCCTTGTCCATTCCGGATTGAAGGAATGAAAGAAAAGTAGGTAAGGCAAAGGGCCAGGGAGAAAAACCCTTATCAGAGCACCAGGATAAGAAGATCCTCCAAGACCTGTGATAGATCTTGGCGGACGTTGGTTTCCTGGCCTGTCTCATAGTGGCAATGACATCTTGAGATAACCCTGAGGACGCTAGGAGCCAGGACTCAATGGCCACACAGTCAGGTTGAGGGCCGCAGAATGCAGATGGAAAAACGGCCCTTGAGACAGCAAGTCTGGGCGGTCTGGGAGCGCCCACGGTTGACCCCCCGTGAGATGCCACAGATCCGGGTACCACGACCGCCTCGGCCAATCTGGGGCGACGAGAATGGCGCGACGACAGTCGGACCTGATCTTGCGCAGCACTCTGGGCAGCATCGCCAGAGGAGGAAATACATAGGGCAGTCGAAACTGCGACCAATCCTGAACTATGCGAGTGCCGCCTTGGTGGTTGATGTATGCGACGGCAGTGGCGTTGTCCGACCCACCGATGAAAGGCCAATAGGGCTAGATACACTGCCATTATCTCCAGAATATTGATCTGAAGGGATGACTCTATCGGAGTCCAGATTCCCTGAGCACTGTGGTGGAGAAAAACCGCCCCCCAACCTGACAGGCTCGTGTCCGTCGTGACCACAGCCCAGGTGGGGGGTAGGAAGGATTTTCCCTGCGATAGAGAGTTGGGAAGGAGCCACCACTGAAGTGACGTCTTGGTTGCAAGGGAAAGAGAGACGTTCCTGTCGAGTGAAGTCGACCTCCTGTCCCATTTGCGGAGAATGTCCCACTGGAGTGGCCGCAGATGGAATTGCGCGAAGGGCACTGCCTCCATCGCTGCCACCATCTTCCCCAGGAAGTGCATGAGGCGCCTCAAGGGGTGTGACTGACCCCGAAGAAGAGATTGCACCCCTGCCTGCAGCGAAAGCTGCTTGTCCAGCGGTAGCATGACTACTGCTGACTGAGTATGAAACTCCATCCCAAGGTATGTCAGTGATTGGGTCGGTGTCAACTTGGATTTTGGGAAGTTGATGATCCACCCGAACTGCTGGAGAGTCGCCAGAGCGACGGAAAGGCTGTTTTGACACGCCAACTGAGAGGGTGCCCTGACCAGAAGATCGTCTAAGTAGGGAATCACCGAGTGGCCCTGAGAGTGTAGGACCGCCACAACAGATGCCATGACCTTGGTGAACACCCGTGGGGCTGTCGCCAGGCCGAAAGGCAATGCCACGAACTGAAGGTGTTCGTCCCCGATGGCGAAACGCAAAAAGCGTTGATGTTCGGGTGCTATCGGCACATGGAGATAAGCATCCTTGATGTCGATCGATGCTAGGAAGTCTCCTTGTGACATCGATGCGATGACAGAGCGGAGAGACTCCATCCGAAACTGTCTGGTGCTCACATGTCTGTTGAGCAGTTTGAGGTCCAGAACGGGACGGAAGGAGCTGTCCTTCTTTGGCACCGCAAACAAGTTGGAGTAAAAGCCGCGACCATGTTCCTGGAGGGGAACAGGGATCACAACTCCTTCTGTCTTCAGAGCGTTCACCGCCTGAAAAAGTGCATCGGCTCGCTCGGGGGGCGGAGATGTTCTGAAGAAACGAGTCGGGGGACGAGAGCTGAACTCTATCCTGTAACCGTGAGACAGAATGTCTCTCACCCATCGGTCTTGAACATGTGGCCACCAGGCGTCGCAAAAGCGGGAGAGCCTGCCACCGACCGAGGATGCGGTTCGGGGATGCCGAGAGTCATGAGGAGGCCGCCTTGGAAGCAGTGCCTCCTGCGGCCTTTTGGGGGCGTGACTTGGACCGCCACGCATAGGAGTTCCTCTGGCCTTTCTCCGGCCTGCTGGACGAAGAGGATTGGGGCTTGGCGGAGGGACGAAAGGACCGAAACCTCGATTGTATTTTCCGTTGCTGAGGTCTCTTTGGTTTGGACTGGGGTAAGGAGGAGTCCTTTCCCTTGGATTCCTTAATAATCTCATCCAATCGTTCACCAAACAAGCGGTCGCCAGCAAACAGCAAACCGGTTAAGAACCTCTTGGAAGCCGAGTCTGCCTTCCATTCGCACAGCCACATGGCCCTGCGGACTGCCACAGAGTTAGCTGATGCCACCGCTGTACGGCTAGCAGAGTCTAAAACTGCGTTCATGGCGTAGGAAGAAAAAGCTGACGCCTGAGAAGTCAAAGACGCAACCTGCGGAGCAGAATTACGTGTGACCGCATTAATCTCAGCCAGACAAGCTGAGATAGATTGTAGTGCCCACACGGCTGCAAAGGCCGGGGCAAAAGACACGCCCGTGGCTTCATAGATGGATTTTACCAGGAGCTCTATCTGCCTGTCAGTGGCATCCTTTAGCGATGATCCATCTGCAACCGATACCACAGATCTAGCCGCCAATCTAGAGACTGGGGGATCCACCTTGGGACATTGAGCCCAACCCTTAACCACGTCAGAGGGGAAGGGGTAACGTGTGTCAGTAAGGCGCTTAAGTAAAGCGCTTGTCCGGAACCGCTCTGGGCTTCTGGACAGCATCTCTGAAGTTAGAGTGATTGAAAAACGCACTCCGTGTACGTTTAGGGAACCGAAACTGGTGTTTCTCCTGCTGAGAAGTCGACTCCTCTACCGGTGGCGGCGGGGGAGAGATATCTAACACCTGGTTGATGGACGAGATAAGGTCATTTACTATGGCGTCCCCTTCAGGTGTATCAAAATTGAGAGCAACGTCAGGGTCAGAGCCCTGAGCTGCGACGACCGCCTCGTCCTCCAGAGAGTCCTCACGCTGGGAACCCGAGCAGCGTGAAGAAGTCGGGGAAGATTCCCAGCGGGCCCGCTTAGCCGGTCTGGGACTGTGGTCCGGGCCGGAGTCCTCCACGTGAGACCTAGGGCCCCCCCTGGGAACGTGCTGCGGCGCGGACAGAGAGGGGCCTGGAGGTGAAGATCCAACAGGGCCCGGGGCTTGTGTAAGGACCGGTCTGGACTGCAAAGCTTCAAGCAGCTTGGCAGACCATTTGTCCATAGACTGAGCCATGGATTGTGAGAGTGACTCAGTTTTTCAGCAAAAAATGCAAACTCTGTCCCTGCCGCCTGGACAGGGGGAGCAAGGGGTTCTACCTGAGCCGAGGGGCCCACTAGTGACCGAGGCTCGGGTTGAGGAAGCAAAACAGGGGTTGAGCATTGCTCACAGAGAGGGTAGGTGGAACCCGCAGGTAACTTAGCCGCACAAGAGGTACAGGTCGCAAAATAACCCCGTGCCTTGGCACCCTTGCTCCTTGTGGACGACATGCTGTTGTCTCCTAGGAGAGTGATCACTGAGGGTATATGGGAAGGGTATACAGCCCGACCGAACAGAAATATATGAATATATATATAGTATCTATTCCGGCACCCTAAGGGGACCAGCACCGGGTGACCGGTGTGGCTTACCGACCGCTAAAAAGCGGAGTGTGTGTCCTCCAGATTCCCTGCCTTAGGTCTCCCAGCGTTGCAGAGCTCTTTCCAGGAAATCCTCCACAGGCAGAATGCCAAAGAAATGGCTGCCGGAGCTCTCAGGGGAGGAGTGGAGCCGTGGGCGGCGTTAGAAAAAAGTGCGGGAATCTGGAGTCCCCACAGTGATCAGTGAGGGGGGAGGAAACATACAGGATGCTCCGGCCCTCACAGCCGTCATCGGGCCGGCCGTCCCGCCCTTACCCCTGATAGACAGGCCCGGGGGCGGGAGTTTTGCTACTAGGCCGCAATTGAAGCCGGGGACTAAATTTAAGACCGCGGCCGACAAACAGGCGCGGTCGGCGCGGAAGTCCGCCGGCCGTCACAAATAAGCAGCTGCTGCAGCGTCCGGGATGAAGGCGCTCCATGCACATCCCCCATGGGGATACAGAGTACCTTAGTGATGCAAGGCCCGGTCCCTGAGGATAAATAAACTCCTGTCCGACAGATTCCCACAGGGGCTGCGGAGGGAGCACGGTCCTAGTGGATGGATGACCGCTCAGGATCCCACTTCTCCCAGAGCCGCTAAGGGATGGTGAAGGAGACGGCATGAGGCTCCGGCCTTTGTACCCGCAATGGGTACCTCAACCTTAACAGCACCGCCGACTTAGTGGGGTGAGAAGGGAACATGCCGGGGGCCCCGTGGGGGCCCACTTTTCTTCCAACCGATATAACTAATCTGAGAATTCATGAGTGGATGTGTGCCTCCTTCCACACAAAGCATAAAACTGAGGAGCCCGTGATGCACGGGAGGGTGTATAGGCAGAGGGGAGGGGTTACACTTTTTAAAGTGTAATACTTTGTGTGGCCTCCGGAGGCAGAAGCTATACACCCAATTGTCTGGGTCTCCCAATGGAGCGACAAAGAAAGAGAGAGGTGTACCGCCTGAGCGCAGCGGTGCGAGACACATAGATCCGGAGAGCACGCACCAGATCTAGAGTATGCAGCGCTTTTTCAAAGCGATGAACAGGGGCCGGACAGAAGGAAGGTAAGGTAATGTCCTGGTTAAGGTGGAAGGGAGAGACCACCTTAGGAAGAAAGTCCGGAGTCGGACGGAGAACCACCTTGTCTTGATGAAAAACTAAAAAAGGTGACTCCAAAGAGAGCGCAGCCAAATCAGAGACTCTCCTGAGAGAAGTTATGGCAACCAGAAAGGCCACTTTCTGAGAAAGACGATACAAAGAAACCTCCCTAAGGGGCTCGAAAGGGGGTTTCTGCAATACCGTGAGGACCGTTAAGGTCCCAGGGATCCAAGGGCCGCCGATAAGGCGGAATGATGTGAGACGCGCCTTGCATGAAGGTGCGGACCTGAGCCAGCCGAGCGAGACGCCGCTGGAACAGAACTGATAGAGCTGAGACTTGTCCCTTGAGAGAGTTGAGGGACAGTCCTAGCTGCAGACCGGGCTGTAGAAAAGACAGAAGGGTCAGCAAAGAGAATGGCCGGTAGAGCGACACCAGGACAGGAAAATTTTCCAAGTCCTGTGATAGATCTTAGCGGAGGAAGATTTACGGGCCCGAGTCATAGTGGAGATGACTTCAGGAGGAATACCAGAAGCCGTCAAAATCCAGGACTCAAGAGCCACGCCGTCAATTTGAGGGCCCCAGAATTCGGGCGGAAAAACGGACCTTGCGAGAGTAGGTCTGGACGGTCCGGGAGATGCCACGGCATCTCTACGGACAGTTGGAGCAGGTCCGGATACCAAGCTCGCCTGGGCCAGTCCGGTGCAATGAGGATGACTCGACGGCCCTCCATTCTGATCTTGCGCAGGACTCTGGGCAAGAGAGCTAGAGGGGGAAAACACGTAGGACAGACGAAACTGGGACCAGTCTTGAACCAGAGCGTCCGCGGCGAAGGCCTGAGGATCGTGGGAGCGAGCCACGTAAACAGGAACTTTGTTGTTGTGACGGGATGCCATTAGGTCCACGTCCGGAGTGCCCCATTTGCGGCAGATTGACTGAAACACTGCCGGGTGCAGGGACCACTCGCCACCGTCCACGCTTTGACGGCTGAGATAATCTGCCTCCCAGTTTTCCACGCCTGGGATGTGGACTGCGGATATGGTGGACTTGGAGTCCTCCGTCCATTGAAGGATGCGTTGTACCTTCATCATTGCCAGGCGGCTGCGTGTCCTGCCTTGGTGATTGATGTAGGCAACCGCTGTCGCGTTGTCTCACTGGACTCGAATGTGCCTGCCCGCCAACAGGTGGTGAAATGCTAGGAGAGCTAGAAGCACGGCTCTGGTTTCCAGCACATTGATTGAAAGGGATGACTCGGACGGAGTCCAAGTGCCCTGCGCTCTGTGGTGGAGACATACCGCTCCCCAGCCAGATAGACTGGCATCCGTGGTGAGAATCACCCAGGACGGGGCCAGGAAGGAGCGCCCTTGGGACAGGGAGAGGGGCCGAAGCCACCACTGAAGAGAGCTCCTGGTCCGTGGCGACAGAGCCACTAACCTGTGTAAGGAGGAAGGCCGCTTGTCCCAACAGCGGAGAATGTCCAGCTGCAGGGGGCGCAGATGGAACTGGGCAAAGGGAACAGCCTCCATGGACGCCACCATTTGACCCAGCACCTGCATCAGACGCCTGAGGGTATAACGGCGGGGCCTCAGCAGAGAGCGCACCGCTAGCTGGAGTGACTGCTGTTTGATTAAGGGCAACTTCACAAGTGCCGGCAAAGTCTCGAACTGCATCCCTAGGTACGTGAGACTCTGGGTCGGAGTCAGAGTGGATTTGGGAAGATTGACAATCCACCCGAATTGGGCTAGAGTGGCGAGAGTGAGCGAGACACTCCGCTGACAGTCTGCGCTGGATGGCGCCTTGACTAGAAGGTCATCCAGGTAAGGGAGCACTGCCAACCCCTGGAGGTACAGAACCGCAATCACTGCTGCCATGACCTTGGTGAATACCCGAGGGGCCGTGGCTAACCCGAAGGGGAGAGCCACGAATTGGAAATGATCCTCTCCTATTGCAAAACGTAACCAACGCTAGTGTGAAACTGCAATTGGCACATGTAGATAGGCATCTCTGATGTCGATGGACGCCAGGAAATCCCCTTGGGTCATTGAGGCAATGACTGATCGCAGAGACTCCATGCGCAAATGCCGCACCCGAACATGCTTGTTGAGAAGCTTGAGATCCAGGGAGGGCCGGAAGGTACCGTCCTTTTTGGGAACTAGGAAGAGGTTTGAGTAAAAACCTCTGAACCGTTCCCGAGCGGGAACTGGTACAATTACTCCGTTTGCCTTTTAGCCTACAAGGATGCCACGGCCTGTGAGAAGGCGGCGGCCTTTGAGCAGGGGGGAGTTGAGAGAAAAAATCTGTTTGGCGGGCTGGAAGAGAATTCTATCCTGTAGCCGTGAGATATGATATCTCTCACCCACTGATCGGAGACTTGTTTTAACCAAGCGTCGCCAAAGTAGGAGAGCCTGCCACCGACTAAGGACGTTGCTGGAGCGGGCAGAGAGTCACGAGGAGGCTGCCTTAGTGGCAGAACCTCCTGCGGTCTTCTGCGGACGTGCTTTTGGGCGCCAGTTGGATTTCTGGTCCTTAGCTGAGTTAGCGGACGAGGCGGAGGGCTTAGAGGACGACCAGTTGGAGGAACGAAAGGAACGAAACCTCGACTGATTCCTACCCTGGGCGGGTTTCCTGGTCTTGGTTTGTGGCATGGAAGTACTCTTCCCGCCAGTAGCTTCCTTAATAATTTCATCCAGCTGTTCACCGAACAGCCGGGAACCAGCAAAAGGGAGCCCAGCAAGGTACTTCTTTGAAGAAGCATCTGCCTTCCACTCTCGAAGCCACAAGATCCTGCGGATAACGAGGGAATTAGCCGAAGCCACCGCAGTGCGGTGAGAAGCCTCTAGCATGGCAGACATGGCATAAGATGAAAAAGCTGAAGCTTGAGAAGTTAAGGCAACCATCTCAGGCATAGATTCCTTGGTGAGGGAATGCATCTCCTCTAGAGAAGCAGAGATGGCTTTGAGAGCCCACACTGCTGCAAAAGTCGGGGAAAACGCGGCCCCCGCCGCTTCATACACAGATTTGGCCAGAAGGTCAATCTGACGGTCAGTGGAATCCTTAAGTGGGGTGCCGTCAGCCACCGACACAACGGTCCGGGCTGAGAGCCTAGACACCGGGGGTCTACCTTTGGGGAGTGAGACCACCTCAGGTGGAAAGGGAAAACGGTCATCAGAACCACGTTTGTCAGGACAGGCCCTGGGTTTGGTCACAGCGGTCTAAAAACTGGAGTGGTTAAAGAACACACTCTTTACTCTCTTAGGCGAGGTAAACTGGTGCTTTTCTGCCAGAGAGGGTTGCTCCTCTGATACTGGCGGATTGAGATCCAGCACAGAATTAATAGAAGCAATCAAGTCACTAAGATCTGAGTCACCCTCGGAAAGATCGATGGGGTACATGGAGTTAGCCTCCGAGCCCCCCGTAAGGGCATCCTCCTCATCTTGCGAGTCAGCTCTTGAATCAGAGCCGCGGGATGAGGAGGGAGAGGAAACCCTGCGCCTTCTCTTAGGAGGACGGGGTCTGGGACCTGATGATGAATCCTCTGTGAGCTCCGATGGACGGAGGTCAGAGGATAGGGATCCTAAAGGACCCTTAGCAAGAGCATGAGAGGCACCCTGTGAGGAGGGCTGATGCATATTCATCAAAGTCCTGGACAAAAGTCCCATGGACTCAGCAAATGACTGGGATATAGACCTAGAGAAGGACTCTACTCAGGCCGGGGGTTCAGCCACAGGTGCAGAGGCAGCCGGAGAGACCACTGGGTGTGAGACTCCAGGCTGTGGCACCGCCAAGTTAGAGCAGACATCACAATGTGGATAGGTGCTCGGCTCAGGCAGCAGGAGCTTACATGCAGCGCATACAGTATACAGCTTTGGAGCCTTGCTCCTCGTGTGAGACATGCTGCTGGAGTGGGGGCTCTGCAAGAGAATGAACCCCAGGGAGAATATACAGAGGTCCACAACCAGAGACCGGCTGTGGCTTACCAGACCGCTGGAAGCGGTGTTGTGTGCCCTCCAGATCCCGAAGCCCGGACCCCCAATGCACAGCACCTCAGCAGGGATGCAGAGTGCAGAAAGGCCCAGCGCAGAGTGAACTCTGCCTAAGAAAATGGCCGCCGGAGCGAAGAGAGGGGGCGGGACTTGGGGGCGTTCCTGTAGGAGAGCGGGAACTGGAGGGCCATAGAGACCTGCAGGGGAGGAGACACGCCCTAGCAGTGGGGAGTGTCCCTCCCCTGTGCAGGACGGCCGCCGGGAGGAGCCGTGCCTGTCCCTCTGCATGAGTGACATGCGAGGGTAGTTAACAGAAACTAGGCCTCCGGCAAAGCCGGGGCCTAAATTTAAGCGGCGAGGCCGATGCGCAGGCACCATCGGCGCGGTTCTCGGGCGAAAGCTAGAGAACCCGCCGGAAATGCCAAAATAAATACATTCAGCATACTCTCCCCATACAATAAAGAACAGGGACCCCCAACATATAAACGTCTCAGGTACTTAGCTGCTGAGACGCAGGGCCAGGTCCCTGGGGATGAGTGCTCCGGTCCAGCAGAATCCTCAAGGGGCTGTGGATGGAGACCGGTCTCCTGCCAGGCATGGAGACCGTGCTGGCTCCCACTTCAAGCCAGAGCCCAGGAGGGATGGTGAAGGAGCACGGCATGTAAGGCTCCAGCCTTTGAAATCAACCTTACAACACCGCCGACAAAGTGGGGTGAGAAGGGACATGCCGGGAGTCCAGACGTGGACCCGCACTTCTTCAATCTCTTCCAAAAAAAGAAAAAAAATCATGAGAATGCATGTGTGGATGTATGCCTCCTGAACACAAAGCGATAAACTGGCTGGGACTGGCTCACCAGGGGGTGTATAAGCTCAGAGGGAGGAGCTACACTTAAGTGTAGTACTTTGTGTGTCCTCCGGAGGCAGAAGCTAAACACCCAAGGTCTGGATCTCCCAAAGGAACGATAAAGAAATATATGTACATTAGTGGCCAAGAGTGTGGACATTGACAAAACTGTTGGTTTTCACAAAGTTTGCTGCTTTAGTGTTTTTAGATCCTTGAATTGGATGTTTCTATGGTTACAATTATCAGCATTTCAGAAGAAGGGAATTTTGTTTACTTACCGTAAATTCCTTTTCTTCTAGCTCTAATTGGGAGACCCAGACAATTGGGTGTATAGGCTATGCCTCCGGAGGCCGCACAAAGTACTACACTTAAAAGTGTTAGGCCCCTCCCCTTCTGCCAATACACCCCCCGTGCTCCCACGGGCTGCTCAGTTTTGGTGCAAAAGCAAGAAGGAGGAAAAAATAATTATAAACTGGTTTAAAGTAACTTCAATCCGAAGGAAACTCGGAGAACTGAAACCATTCAACATGAACAACATGTGTACACAAAAAAACAGGGGCGGGTGCTGGGTCTCCCAATTAGAGCTAGAAGAAAAGGAATTTACGGTAAGTAAACAAAATTCCCTTCTTTTTCGCTCTATTGGGAGACCCAGACAATTGGGACGTCCAAAAGCAGTCCCTGGGTGGGTAAAATAATACCTCGTAAGAGAGCCGTAAAACGGCCCTTTCCTACAGGTGGGCAACCGCCGCCTGAAGGACTCGTCCACCTAGGCTGGCATCCGCCGCAGCATAGGTATGCACCTGATAGTGCTTCGTGAAAGTGTGCAGGCTCGACCAGGTAGCCGCCTGACACACCTGTTGAGCCGCAGCCTGGTGCCTCAAAGCCCAGGACGCTCCCACGGCTCTGGTAGAATGGGCCTTCAGCCCTGAGGGAACCGGAAGCCCAGCCGAACGGTAAGCTTCGATAATTGGCTCCTTGATCCACCGAGCCAGGGTTGATTTGGAAGCCTGTGACCCTTTACGCTGGCCAGCGACAAGGACAAAGAGTGCATCCGAGCGGCGCAGGGGCGCCGTACGAGAAATGTAGAGTCTGAGTGCTCTCACCAGATCTAACAAGTGCAAATCCTTTTCACATTGGTGAACTGGATGAGGATAAAAAGAGGGTAAGGAAATATCCTGATTGAGATGAAAGGGGGATACCACCTTAGGGAGAAATTCCGGAACCGGACGTAGAACCACCTTGTCCTGGTGAAAAACCAGAAAAGGGGCTTTGCACGACAACGCTGCTAGCTCAGACACTCTCCGAAGAGAAGTGACTGCTACTAGAAAAACCACTTTCTGCGAAAGTCGTGAGAGGGAGATATCTCTCATTGGCTCGAATGGTGGTTTCTGAAGAACCATCAGCACCCTGTTTAGATCCCAGGGTTCTAACGGCCGCTTGTAAGGTGGAACGATGTGACGAACTCCCTGCAGGAACGTGCGTACCTGTGGAAGTCTAGCTAGGCGCTTCTGGAAAAACACAGAGAGCGCTGAAACTTGTCCCTTAAGGGAACCGAGTGACAAACCCTTTTCCAGTCCAGATTGAAGGAAGGACAGAAAAGTAGGTAATGCAAATGGCCAGGGAGAAAAACCCTGAGCAGAGCACCACGACAGGAAAATGTTCCACGTCCTGTGATAAATCTTGGCGGACGTTGGTTTCCTAGCCTGTCTCATAGTGGCAATGACTTCTTGAGATAACCCTGAAGACGCTAGGATCCAGGACTCAATGGCCACACAGTCAGGTTGAGGGCCGCAGAATTCAGATGGAAAAACGGCCCTTGAGACAGCAAGTCTGGTCGGTCTGGTAGTGCCCACGGTTGGCCGACCGTGAGATGCCACAGATCCGGGTACCACGACCTCCTCGGCCAGTCTGGAGCGACGAGGATGGCGCGGCGGCAGTCGGCCCTGATCTTGCGTAACACTCTGGGCAACAGTGCCAGCGGAGGAAACACATAAGGGAGCTGAAACTGCGACCAATCCTGAACTAAGGCGTCTGCCGCCAGAGCTCTGGGATCTTGAGACCGTGCCATGAACGTTGGTACCTTGTTGTTGTGCCGGGACGCCATGAGGTCGACGTCCGGCACCCCCCAGCGGCAACAGATCTCCTGAAACACGTCCGGGTGAAGGGACCATTCCCCTGCGTCCATGCCCTGGCGACTGAGATAATCTGCTTCCCAGTTTTCCACGCCTGGGATGTGAACTGCGGATATGGTGGAGGCCGTGGCTTCCACCCACATCAAAATCCGCCGGACTTCCTGGAAGGCTTGTCGACTGCGTGTGCCGCCTTGGTGGTTGATGTATGCCACCGCTGTAGAATTGTCCGACTGAATTCGGATCTGCTTGCCTTCCAGCCACTGCTGGAACGCTTTCAGGGCAAGATACACTGCCCGAATTTCCAGAACATTGATCTGAAGCGAGGACTCTTGCCGGGTCCACGTACCCTGAGTCCTGTGGTGGAGAAAAAACCGCTCCCCACCCTGACAGACTTGCGTCCGTCGTGACTACTTCCCAGGATGGGGGTAGGAAGGATTTCCCCTTCGACAATGAAGTGGGAAGAAGCCACCACCGAAGGGAAGCTTTGGTCGCCTGAGAGAGGGAGACGGTCCTGTCGAGGGACGTCGGCTTCCTGTCCCATTTGCGTAGGATGTCCCATTGAAGAGGACGCAGGTGAAACTGCGCGAAAGGGACTGCTTCCATTGCTGCCACCATCTTCCCCAGGAAGTGCATGAGGCGCCTCAAGGGGTGTGACTGGCCTTGAAGGAGAGATTGTACCCCTGTCTGTAGTGACCGCTGCTTGATCAGCGGAAGCTTCACTATCGCTGAGAGGGTATGAAACTCCATGCCAAGGTATGTGAGCGATTGGGCCGGTGTCAGATTTGACTTTGGAAAATTGATGATCCACCCGAAACTCTGGAGAGTCTCCAGGGTAGCGTCGAGGCTGTGTTGGCATGCCTCTAGAGAGGGTGCCTTGATCAACAGATCGTCCAAGTACGGGATCACCGAGTGACCCTGAGAATGGAGGACCGCTACTACAGTAGCCATAACCTTGGTGAAAACCCGTGGGGCTGTTGCCAGGCCGAATGGCAGTGCCACGAACTGCAGGTGTTCGTTTCCTATGGCGAAGCGCAAGAAGCGCTGGTGCTCTGGGGCAATCGGAACGTGGAGATAAGCATCTTTGATATCGATCGATGCAAGGAAATCTCCTTGGGACATTGAGGCGATGACGGAGCGAAGGGATTCCATCCGGAACCGCCTGGTCTTTACGTGTTTGTTGAGAAGTTTCAGGTCTAGGACAGGACGGAAAGACCCGTCCTTCTTTGGGACCACAAACAAGTTGGAGTAAAAACCGTGGCCCTGTTGATGAAGAGGAACAGGGACCACCACTCCTTCTGCCTTCAGAGTGCCCAGCGCCTGCAGAAGAGCCTCGGCTCTCTCGGGAGGCGGAGAAGACCTGAAGAATCGAGTCGGGGGACGAGAGATGAACTCTATCTTGTAACCGTGAGACAGAATGTCTCTCACCCAGCGGTCTTTTATTTGTGGCAGCCAGGCGTCGCAAAAGCGGGAGAGCCTGCCACCGACCGAGGATGCTACTAGAGGAGGTCGAAAGTCATGAGGAAGCCGCCTTGTTAGCGGTGCCTCCAATGTTCTTTTTAGGACGTGACTTAGACCGCCATGCATCAGAGTTCCTTTGTTCTTTCTGAGACCTTTTGGACGAGGAGAATTGGGACCTGCCCGCGCCCCGAAAGGACCGAAACCTCGACTGCCCTCTCCTCTGTTGGGGAATGTTCTGTTTGGGCTGGGGTAAGGATGTATCCTTTCCCTTGGATTGTTTGATGATTTCATCCAGACGCTCGCCAAACAGCCCGTCGCCAGAAATTGGCAAACTGGTTAAGCGCTTTTTGGAAGCAGAATCTGCCTTCCATTCCCGTAGCCACAAGGCCCTGCGGATTACCACCGAATTGGCGGTCGCCACCGCCGTACGGCTCACAGAGTCCAGGACAGCATTAATAGCGTAAGACGCAATTGCCGAGGTCTGGGTGGTAATGGATGCCACTTGTGGCGCGGCCGTGCATGTGGCTGCTTCAATTTGCGCTTGACCTGCTGAGATAGCTTGCAGCGCCCATACGGCTGCGAATGCTGGGGCAAAAGAAGCTCCGATAGCTTCATAGATGGATTTCAACCAGAGCTCCATCTGCCTGTCAGTGGCATCTTTGAGCGAGGCCCCATCTTCCACTGCAAGTATGGATCTAGCCGCCAGTCTGGAGATTGGAGGATCCACTTTGGGACATTGAGTCCAACCTTTAACCACGTCCGGGGGGAAAGGATAACGTGTATCCTTAAGGCGCTTAGAAAAACACTTATCTGGACAAGCATGGTGATTCTGGATTGCCTCTCTGAAATCAGAGTGGTCTAGAAACATACTCTGTGTCCGCTTGGGAAACCTGAAACGAAAGTTCTCCTGCTGAGAAGCTGACTCCTCCGCCGGAGGGGCTGAGGGAGAAATATCCAGCAACTGATGGATGGACGCAATAAGATCGTTTACTATGGCGTCCCCGTCTGGAGTATTAAGATTGAGAGCGCTCTCAGGATCAGAATCCTGATCAGCTGTCTCCGCATCATCAACCAAAGATTCCCCCCGCTGAGACCCTAAACAATATGATGTCGAGGGAAATTCTAAGCGAGCCCGCTTAGTCAATCTGGGGCTGGGGTCTAAGTCAGAACCCTCAGACTGGGATGTAGGAGATACCCCGGGAGGACATTGTTGGTCCAACTGAGGGGGGCCCGGGAACAACGATTCAACAGGGTCCCGTTGCTGAGATACCGGCCTGGACTGCAAGGCTTCTAGTATCTTAGCCATAGTCTCAGAGAGTTTAGCAAACTCAGTCCCCGTCACCTGGACAGTGCCAACAGGTGGCTCCCCCTGGGCCCCTCTTAGCATAGGCTCCGGCTGAAGAAGTGGCACAGGGGTCGAACACTGCACACAATGAGGGTCAGTGGAACCTGCCGGTAGTGGGGTCTTACAAGCGGCGCAGGCAGCATAATAAGCCTGTGTTTTGGCACCCCTGCCTTTTGTGGGCGCCATGCTATAGTTTTCCTTGAGTATATAGCCAGAATGCACTGTGCTCATACAGTGTAAAGTATATATGATACACAAATAATGTACCAATACCCTAAAGCACCATGGGGCTAGCACCAACAGGTGCTGCTTACCAGCCGCCTAAAGCGGTTGTGAGGCCACCAGAGACCGTGTCTGGGTCTCCCAGGACTTGTCCCTCTTCTGCAGCGTCGGTGGAGCTGACAGGAATGGCTGCGGCGTCCTGACGAGATGAGGGAGCTGTGGGCGTGGCCGAGAAAGAGCGCGAACTGGTGCTCACACCGTGCACAGTGAGGGGGGTGGAGTATGTAAATCATACTCCAGCCCTCAGAGCTGCTCGCTCCGTGCAGCGTCCCGCCCTTCCCCCTGCCTGTCAGGGCTGAGGGCGGGAGAAAAGTAAACTAGGCCGCAAGGAAGCCGGGGACTCTAGTAATAAACGAGGCCGCCGTAAAAGCGCGGCCGGCGTGAAAGTCCCCGGCGAACTACAAGTCCCAGCCGCGCCGCAGTGTCCCATGGCAGCGGCGGTTAGTGCGGTAGCCCTTACATATAAACACACTCAGCGACGCTGAGTGTGTAATGGCACATATAGACCCGGTCAGCGCCGCGGTCCCCGGTGCACTAGCACACCCAGCAAAGCTGAGGTGATGCCGTGCGCGGTCCCCACAGGGATACAGAGTACCTCCAAGATGCAGGGCCATGTCCCTGAACGATACTCGGCTCCTATCCATCAGGCTCCACAGGAGTTGTGGATGGAGCACGGTCTCAGTGCCTGGAGACCGGTAAGATCCCACTTCACCCAGAGCCCAGAGGGGGATGGGGAAGGAAAGCAGCATGTGGGCTCCAGCCTCCGTACCCGCAATGGATACCTCAACCTTAACAACACCGCCGACAAGAGTGGGGTGAGAAGGGAGCATGCTGGGGGCCCTATATGGGCCCACTTTTCTGCCATCCGACATAGTCAGCAGCTGCTGCTGACTAATCTGTGGAGCTGTGCGCTGTGCTGTGCGTGTCTGACCTCCTTCGCACAAAGCAAAAAACTGAGCAGCCCGTGGGAGCACGGGGGGTGTATTGGCAGAAGGGGAGGGGCCTAACACTTTTAAGTGTAGTACTTTGTGCGGCCTCCGGAGGCATAGCCTATACACCCAATTGTCTGGGTCTCCCAATAGAGCGAAAAAGAAATTTAACTTTTAATCTACAAATGCATCAACTTTATGCAAAAACTCAATATTTACAATGTTGCACTTTTTTTTTCAAGACTTCAAGAATTTCCCCTAACATGCTGGATATCAACTTCTGGGCAACATCCTGACAGATGGCAACCCATTCTTGTCTAATCAGTGCTTGCAGTGGATCATAATTTCTGTGCTTTGTTTGTCCGCCCGCTTTATGAGGACTGACCACACATTCGCTCTGGGATTGAGATACAGAGTTTCTTGGCCATGGATTCAAAGGTTCATTCACTGAGCTACTTAGTTAGGACTTTTGCATTGTGACTTGTTTGCTCCGTCATGCTGGAAAAGAAGGGAATTTTGTTACTTACCGTAAATTCCTTTTCTTCTAGCTCTTATTGGGAGACCCAGACGATTGGGTGTATAGCACTGCCTCCGGAGGCCACACAAAGCAATTACACTAAAAAGTGTAAGGCCCCTCCCCTTCTGGCTATACACCCCCAGTGGGATCACTGGCTCACCAGTTTTAGTGCAAAAGCAAGAAGGAGGAAAGCCAATAACTGGTTTAAACAAATTCACTCCGAGTAACATCGGAGAACTGAAAACCGTTCAACATGAACAACATGTGTACCCGCAAACATACCAAAAATCCCGAAGGACAACAGGGCGGGTGCTGGGTCTCCCAATAAGAGCTAGAAGAAAAGGAATTTACGGTAAGTAACAAAATTCCCTTCTTCTTCGGCGCTCTATTGGGAGACCCAGACGATTGGGACGTCCAAAAGCTGTCCCTGGGTGGGTAAAGAAATACCTCATGTTAGAGCTGCAAGACAGCCCTCCCCTACGGGGAGGCAACTGCCGCCTGCAGGACTCTTCTACCTAGGCTGGCGTCCGCCGAAGCATAGGTATGCACCTGATAATGTTTGGTGAAAGTGTGCAGACTCGACCAGGTAGCTGCCTGGCACACCTGTTGAGCCGTAGCCTGGTGTCGTAATGCCCAGGATGCACCCACGGCTCTGGTAGAATGGGCCTTCAGCCCTGATGGAACCGGAAGCCCAGCAGAACGGTAGGCTTCAAGAATCGGTTCTTTGATCCATCGAGCCAGGGTGGCCTTAGAAGCCTGCGACCCTTTGCGCTTACCAGCGACAAGGACAAAGAGTGCATCCGAACGGCGCACGGGCGCCGTGCGGGAAATGTAGATTCTGAGTGCTCTCACCAGATCTAACAAATGTAAATCCTTCTCATACCGATGAACTGCATGAGGACAAAACGAAGGCAAAGAGATTTCCTGATTAAGATGAAAAGAGGATACCACCTTCGGGAGAAACTCCTGAATGGGGCGCAGCACTACCTTGTCCTGGTGGAAGACCAGGAAGGGAGCCTTGGATGATAGTGCTGCCAGCTCAGACACTCTCCGAAGAGACGTGATCGCTACCAGAAAGGCCACTTTCTGTGATAGTCTAGAAAGTGAAACCTCCCTCAGAGGCTCGAAGGGCGGCTTCTGGAGGGCAACTAGTACCCTGTTCAGATCCCATGGATCTAACGGCCGCTTGTACGGGGGTACGATATGGCAAACCCCCTGTAGGAACGTGCGCACCTTAGGAAGGCGTGCCAAACGCCTCTGAAAAAAGACGGATAGCGCCGAGACCTGACCTTTAAGGGAGCCGAGCGACAAACCTTTTTCTAACCCAGATTGCAGGAAAGAAAGAAAGGTAGGCAATGCAAATGGCCAGGGAGACACTCCCTGAGCAGAGCACCAGGATAAGAATATCCTCCACGTTCTGTGGTAGATCTTAGCGGACGTGGGCTTCCTAGCCTGTCTCATGGTGGCAACGACCCCTTGGGACAATCCTGAAGACGCTAGGATCCAGGACTCAATGGCCACACAGTCAGGTTCAGGGCCGCAGAATTCCGATGGAAAAACGGCCCTTGGGACAGTAAGTCTGGTCGGTCTGGTAGTGCCCACGGTTGGCCGACCGTGAGCTGCCACAGATCCGGGTACCACGCCCTCCTCGGCCAGTCTGGGGCGACAAGTATGACGCGGCTGCAATCGGATCTGATCTTGCGTAGCACTCTGGGCAAGAGTGCCAGAGGTGGAAACACATAAGGGAGCCGGAACTGCGACCAATCTTGCACTAGGGCGTCTGCCGCCAGCGCTCTTTGATCGCGAGATCGTGCCATGAAGGTTGGGACCTTGTTGTTGTGCCGTGACGCCATTAGGTCGACGTCCGGCACCCCCCAGCGGTGACAGATTTCCTGAAACACGTCTGGGTGAAGGGACCATTCCCCTGCGTCCATGCCCTGGCGACTGAGGAAGTCTGCTTCCCAGTTTTCTACGCCGGGGATGTGAACTGCGGATATGGTGGAGGCTGTGGCTTCCACCCACATCAGAATCCGCGGGACTTCCTGGAAGGCTTGCCGACTGCGTGTCCCCCCTTGGTGGTTGATGTATGCCACCGCTGTGGAGTTGTCCGACTGAATTCGGATCTGCCTTCCTTCCAGCCACTGCTGGAAGGCTAGTAGGGCAAGATACACTGCTCTGATTTCCAGAACATTGATCTGAAGGGTGGACTCCTGCTGGGTCCACGTACCCTGAGCCCTGTGGTGGAGAAAAACTGCTCCCCACCCTGACAGACTCGCGTCTGTCGTGACCACCGCCCAGGATGGGGGTAGGAAGGATTTTCCCTGTGATAATGAGGTGGGAAGAAGCCACCACTGCAGAGAGTCCTTGGCCGTCTGGGAAAGGGAGACTTTCCTGTCCAGGGATGTTGACTTCCCGTCCCATTGGCGGAGAATGTCCCATTGAAGTGGGCGCAGATGAAACTGCGCAAACGGAACCGCTTCCATTGCCGCCACCATCTTCCCGAGGAAGTGCATGAGGCGTCTTAAGGAGTGCGACTGACTTTGAAGGAGAGCCTGCACCCCAGTCTGTAGTGACCTCTGCTTGTCCAGCGGAAGCTTCACTATCGCTGAGAGAGTATGAAACTCCATGCCAAGATACGTTAGTGATTGGGTCGGTGACAGATTTGACTTCGAGAAGTTGATGATCCACCCGAACGTCTGGAGAGTCTCCAGTGCAACAGTCAAGCTGAGTTGGCATGTCTCTTGAGAGGGTGCCTTGACCAGTAGATCGTCCAAGTAAGGGATCACAGAGTGTCCCTGAGAGTGCAAGACTGCTACCACTGCCGCCATGATCTTGGTGAACACCCGTGGGGCTGTCGCTAGACCAAATGGCAGAGCTACGAACTGAAGATGGTCGTCTCCTATCACAAAGCGTAGAAAGCGTTGGTGCTCCGTAGCAATCGGCACGTGGAGATAAGCATCCTTGATGTCTATTGATGCTAGGAAATCTCCTTGAGACATTGAGGCAATGACTGAGCGTAGGGATTCCATCCGGAACCGCCTGGCGTTTACATGCTTGTTGAGCAGTTTTAGGTCCAGAACAGGACGGAATGAGCCGTCCTTTTTTGGCACCACAAAGAGATTGGAGTAAAAACCTTGACCTCGTTCCTGAAGAGGAACAGGGACCACCACTCCTTCTGCTCTTAGAGAGTTCACCGCCTGCAGAAGGGCATCTGCTCGGTCGGGATGTGGGGAAGTTCTGAAGAACCGAGGCGGAGGACGAGAACTGAACTCTATCCTGTACCCGTGAGACAAAATGTCTGTTACCCACCGGTCTTTGACCTGTGGCAGCCAAATGTCGCAAAAGCGGGAAAGCCTGCCACCGACCGAGGATGCGGAGGGAGGCGGCCGAAAGTCATGAGGCAGCCGCCTTGGAAGCGGTACCTCCGGTTGCTTTCTTGGGGCGTGAGTGAGCCCGCCAGGAATCAGAGCTCCTTTGCTCTTTCTGAGTCCCTTTGGACGAGGAGAATTGGGGCTTGCCCGAGCCTCGAAAGGACCGAAACCTTGACTGCCACTTCCTCTGCGGAGGTTTGCTTGATCTGGGCTGGGGTAAGGAGGAGTCCTTACCTTTGGACTGTTTGATGATTTCCGCCAATTGCTCACCAAACAGTCTGTCTCCAGATAATGGCAAGCTGGTTAAACATTTTTTAGAAGCAGAATCTGCTTTCCATTCCTTTAACCACAAGGCTCTGCGCAAAACTACAGAGTTGGCAGATGCTATTGAGGTACGGCTCGTAGAGTCCAGTACCGCATTGATAGCGTAGGTCGCAAACGCAGACATTTGCGTAGTTAGGGACGCCACTTGCGGCACTGCTGGACGTATGAGAGAGTCCACCTGTGCCAGGCCAGCTGAAATAGCTTGGAGCGCCCACACGGCCGCGAATGCTGGAGCAAACGACGCGCCAATAGCTTCATAGACAGATTTCAACCAAAGGTCCATCTGTCTGTCATTGGGATCTTTAAGTGAAGCCCCATCCTCCACTGCAACTATGGATCTAGCTGCAAGCCTGGATATTGGAGGGTCCACTTTTGGACACTGGGTCCAGCGTTTGACCACGTCAGGGGGAAAAGGATACCGTGTATCCTTAAGGCGTTTAGAAAAACGCTTGTCCGGATAAGTATTATGTTTCTGGATGGATTCTCTGAAGTCAGAGTGGTCCAGAAAAGTACTCAATTTACGCTTGGGATACAGGAAATGGAATTTCTCCTGCTGTGCAGCTGCCTCCTCTGCAGAAGGGGCTGGGGGAGAAATATCCAACAGCCTATTGATGGCCGCTATAAGGTCATTTACCATGGCGTCACCATCTGGCGTATCCAAATTGAGTGCGGCGTCAGGACAAGACTCCTGATCACCCACCTCTGAACCCTCATATAGGGACCCTTCTCGCTGAGACCCTGATCCACGTGAGGACGTGGAGGGTCTCTCCCAGCGAGCTCGCTTAGGCGGACTGGGACTATCATCGGAGTCAGAGCCCTCAGCCTGTGATGCCTGGGACCCCCTTGAAGTACGGATTAGTTCCAACTGAGGGGGACCGGGGAACATAGACACAGCAGCGTCTATGGTCTGAGCAACTGGCCTGGACTGCAAGGTTTCCAGGATTTTTGTCATAGTCACAGACATTTTATCAGCAAAGACTGCAAATTCTGTCCCCGTCACCGGGGCAGGGTTCACAGGCGTCTCTGCCTGGGCTACCACCACAGTAGGCTCTGGCTGACGAAGTGCCACTGGGACTGAACATTGCACACAATGAGAGTCGTTGGAGCCTGCTGGTAGATTAGCCCCACATGCTGTACAAGTATGTATACAGCCCGTGCCTTGGCACCCTTGCGTTTTGCGGATGACATGCTGTTGTCTCCTCAAGCAATACAGGGTGTACAGCCAAGAAGCGACCTTACAGTGCAGTATTAAATATATCTAGACACAGCAGTGTCTATGTACAGCGAAAAATATAACACTGTGGCACCAGTGGGGCTGCACGTATGTGCTGCTTACCGCCCGCTGAGCGCGGGTGTGTGGTCGCCAGAAACCCCTCGCCTGGGTCCCCCAGAGCCTGCGTGCGTTCTCCAGCCAGACTGCATGTGTATAATGGCTGCCGGCGTCCTGGGGAGCTGCAAGCCTGGGGGCGGGCCTAGGGCGTGCACAGAGAAAAAGCGCGAAGCCTGTGTCCTACTGTGCTCAGTGAGAGGGCTGGAGCATGTAAATCGTGCCCCAGCCCTCGGCGCTGCCGATTGAATAACGTCTCTCCCCTACCCTGATTGACAGGGTGGGGGGCGTTAACGAAGCGGAGCTAGGCCGCAGAAAGCCGGGGACTAAAGTTAGAAGCGCCGCCGCCGTAAAAGCGCGGTCGGCGCGTCCCCGGCGCACTACAAGTCGCAGCTGCGCCGCCGCTCCAGGGGCGGTCGGCGCGGCGATCCACACACATAAAGTCCCCCAGTAATCTGCGGGGACTATAAGCCCAGCGTACAGCGCTACAGTCCCCGGCGCACTAGCACACCCAGCAAGCCTGGGGTGCGCGTGGCCTGCCATACGGGGACACAGAGTACCTGAAAGTTGCAGGGCCTTGTCCCTGAACGGCACTCCCGCTCCACATCCAGCAGGTTCTATGGGTCTGTGGATGGAGCCCGGCCACAGGGCTTGGTGGCCGGTAAGATCCCACTTCCTCAGAGCCCCTCAGGGGGATGGGGAAGGAAAACAGCATGTGGGCTCCAGCCTCCGTACCCGCAATAGGTACCTCAACCTTACAAACCACAAGTGGGGTGAGAAGGGAGCATGCTGGGGGCCCCATATGGGCCCTCTTTTCTTCCATCCGATATAGTCAGCAGCTGCTGCTGACTAAACAGTGGAGCTATGCGTGGATGTCTGACCTCCTTCGCACAAAGCAGAAAACTGGTGAGCCAGTGATCCCACTGGGGGTGTATAGCCAGAAGGGGAGGGGCCTTACACTTTTTAGTGTAATTGCTTTGTGTGGCCTCCGGAGGCAGTGCTATACACCCAATCGTCTGGGTCTCCCAATAGAGCGCCGAAGAAAGCATTAATTATCACCAAATCGTTCCCAGATTGTTAGGAAAAATTGCTGTTGAAGGATGTTTTGATCCCATTCTTTATTCATGACAGAGTTCTTAAGCAAAATTGTGGGTGAGGCCAGCCCAAGGCTGAAGAGCAACTGCACACAGGAATGGTCTCCGGATGTTGTCGGCATGGCACAGGGCTCATGGTTGTACTAAGTGTTCTTCTTCTGACAATCATTCTTCCAGATGTCCAAACAGTCTGAAGAGGGCTTCATCTGAGAAAATAACTTTACCCCAGTCCTCCGCACATCAATCCCTGTACTTCCTGTAAAGTACTTAGTTTTACCTAAGAACACGGTCCTTTATAAAGAATGGCATTGTATTGAAAGATCCTCCAAGAACAACTTTTCCCAATGGATCCAGAAGCAATTGACCATGTCACAAGGGTAAAGTAATAACTAAGTGGCTCTGAAAACAATCCATTGCCATTTTGGGCCATTGGCTAGGAAACTCTCCAGATCTCAATAGCATTGAGAACTTGAGGTTAATTCTCATAAAAAAGAAGTGTGGGGGGGACAAAAAAAGAAAGAAGGGAATTTTGTTTACTTACCGTAAATTCCTTTTCTTCTAGCTCCAATTGGGAGACCCAGACAATTGGGTGTATAGCTACTGCCTCCGGAGGCCACACAAAGTATTACACTTAAAAGTGTAAGGCCCCTCCCCTTCTGGCTATACACCCCCCCGTGGGATCACGGGCTCCTCAGTTTTAGTGCAAAAGCAAGAAGGAGGAAAGCCAATAACTGTTTTAAATACAAATTCAACCCGAGAAACAGCCTCGGAGAACTGAACTGTTCAACATGAACAACATGTGCACCCGAAAAAAACAAACTTCCTAAGAAAACAGGGCGGGTGCTGGGTCTCCCAATTGGAGCTAGAAGAAAAGGAATTTACGGTAAGTAAACAAAATTCCCTTCTTCTTTGTCGCTCCTAATTGGGAGACCCAGACAATTGGAACGTCCAAAAGCAGTCCCTGGGTGGGTAAAAGAATACCTCGTGATAGGGCCGTCAAACAGCCCTTTCCTACAGGTGAGCCACCGCCGCCTGAAGGACTTGTCTACCTAGGCCGGCATCCGCCGAAGCGTAGGTATGCACCTGATAATGCTTGGTAAAAGTGTGCAGACTCGACCAGGTAGCCGCCTGGCACACCTGCTGAGCCGTAGCCTGGTGCCGTAATGCCCAGGACGCACCCACGGCTCTGGTAGAATGGGCCTTCAGCCCTGATGGAATCGGAAGCCCAGCCGAACGGTAGGTGTGAAGAATTGGTTCCTTGATCCACCGCGCAAGGGTGGATTTGGAAGCTTGCGACCCTTTACGCTGACCAGCGACAAGGACAAAGAGTGCATCCGAGCGGCGCAGAGACGCCGTGCGGGAAATGTAGATCCTGAGTGCTCTCACCAGATCCAATAAATGCAAACCCTTTTCAAATTGGTGAACTGGATGCGGACACAAAGACGGTAAAGTGATATCTTGATTGAGATGAAAGGAAGATACCACCTTGGGAAGAAATTCTGGAATTGGACGCAGAACTACCTTGTCCTGGTGAAACACCAGGAATGGAGATCTGCATGATAACGCCGCCAGCTCGGACACTCTCCGAAGAGACGTGACCGCCACTAGAAAGGCCACTTTCTGTGAAAGACGAGAAAGGGAAACCTCCTTCATAGGCTCGAAAGGCGGCTTCTGGAGAGCAATTAGAACCTTGTTCAGGTCCCAGGGCTCCAACGGCCGCTTGTAAGGGGGGACGATATGACAAACCCCTTGCAGGAACGTGCGTACCTGAGGAAGTCGCGCCAGGCGTTTCTGAAAAAATACGGATAGCGCGGAGACTTGACCTTTAAGGGAGCCGAGCGACAAACCTTTTTCCAACCCAGACTGCAGGAAGGAAAGAAAAGTAGGCAATGCAAAAGGCCAGGGAGAAACTCCCTGAGCAGAGCACCAAGATAGGAATATCCTCCACGTCCTGTGGTAGATCTTGGCGGAGGATGGCTTCCTAGCCTGTCTCATGGTGGCAACCACTTCATGAGATAAACCTGAGGCCGCTAGGATCCAGGACTCAATGGCCACACAGTCAGGTTCAGGGCCGCAGAATTCAGATGGAAAAACGGCCCTTGAGACAGCACGTCTGGACGGTCTGGTAGTGCCCACGGATGGCCTACCGTGAGGTGCCACAGATCCGGGTACCACGACCTCCTTGGCCAGTCTGGAGCGACGAGAATGGCGCGGCGGCAGTCGGACCTGATTTTGCGGAGCACTCTGGGCAACAATGCCAGAGGTGGGAACACATACGGTAGCCGGAACTGCGACCAATCTTGAACTAAGGCGTCTGCCGCCAGAGCTCGGTGATCGTGAGACCGTGCCATGAAAACCGGGACTTTGTTGTTGTGCCGTGACGCCATCAGGTCGACGTCCGGCATCCCCCAGCGGCGACAGATCTCCTGAAACACGTCCGGGTGAAGGGACCATTCCCCTGCGTCCATGCCCTGGCGACTGAGAAAGTCTGCTTCCCAGTTTTCTACGCCTGGGATGTGGACTGCGGATATGGTGGATGCCGTGTCTTCCACCCACGTCAGAATCCGCCGGACTTCCTGGAAGGCTTGCCGACTGCGTGTTCCCCCTTGGTGGTTGATGTATGCCACCGCTGTGGAGTTGTCCGACTGAATTCGGATCTGCTTGCCTTCCAGCCACTGTTGGAAGGCTTGTAGGGCAAGATAGACTGCTCTGATTTCCAGAACATTGATCTGAAGGGTGGACTCTTTCCGAGTCCACGTACCTTGAGCCCTGTGGTGGAGAAACACTGCTCCCCACCCTGATAGACTCGCATCTGTCGTGACCACCGCCCAGGATGGGGGTAGGAACGACTTTCCTTTTGACAATGAGGTGGGAAGAAGCCACCACCGGAGAGATTCCTTGGCTGCCTGAGAGAGGGAGACCTCCCTGTCGAGGGACGTCGACTTCCCGTCCCATTGGCGGAGAATGTCCCATTGTAATGGACGCAGATGAAACTGCGCAAAAGGAACTGCTTCCATTGCTGCTACCATCTTCCCTAGGAAGTGCATGAGGCGCCTCAAGGGGTGCGACTGGCCCTGCAGGAGAGATTGCACCCCTGTCTGTAGCGAGCACTGTTTGTCCAGTGGAAGTTTCACTATCGCTGAGAGAGTATGAAACTCCATGCCAAGATATATTAGTGATTGGGTCGGGGTTAGATTTGACTTTGAAAAGTTGATGATCCACCCGAAACTCTGGAGAGTCTTCAGTGCCACGTTCAGGCTGTGTTGGCATGCCTCTTGAGAGGGTGCCTTGATAAGTAGATCGTCTAAATACGGGATCACAGAGTGACCTTGCGAGTGCAGGACTGCTACTACTGCTGCCATGACCTTGGTGAAGACCCGAGGGGCTGTCGCCAGCCCGAAAGGTAGAGCTACGAACTGCAGGTGTTCGCTTCCTATAACGAAGCGTAGAAAACGCTGATGCTCTGGTGCAATCGGCACGTGGAGATAAGCATCCCTGATGTCTATTGATGCTAGGAAATCTCCTTGAGACATTGAGGCGATAACGGAGCGGAGAGATTCCATCCGGAACCTCCTGGTTTTTACGTGTTTGTTGAGCAGCTTTAGATCCAGGACGGGACGGAACGACCCGTCTTTCTTTGGCACCACAAACAAATTGGAGTAAAAACCGTGGCCTTGTTCCTGAAGAGGAACGGAAGTCACCACTCCTTCCGCCTTTAGAGCGGACACCGCTTGCAGCAGAGCATCGGCTCGGTCGGGCGGTGGAGAAGTTCTGAAGAAACGAGTTGGAGGACGAGAGCTGAACTCTATCCTGTACCCGTGAGACAGAATGTCTCTCACCCAACGGTCTTTGACCTGTGACAGTCAAATGTCGCCAAAGCGGGAGAGCCTGCCACCGACCGAGGATGCGGAGAGAGGAGACTGAAAGTCATGAGGAAGCCGTCTTGGTAACGGTTCTTCCGGCTGGCTTTTTTGGGCGTGATTGAGTCCGCCAAGAATCTGAGCTCCTCTGATCCTTTTGAGTCCTTTTGGACGAGTAGAATTGGGACCTGCCTGAGCCTCGAAAGGACCGAAAACCAGACTGTCCCCTCCTCTGTTGGGGTTTGTTTTGTCTGTGTTGCGGTAAGGCTGAATCCTTACCCTTGGAGTGTTTAATGATTTCATCCAAACGCTCACCAAACAATCGGTCACGAGAAAAAGGCAAACTGGTTAAGCACTTCTTGGAAGAAGAATCTGCCTTCCATTCTCTCAACCACAGGGCTCTGCGTAAAACCACGGAGTTGGCTGACGCCACCGCCGTACGGCTCGTAGAGTCTAGGACAGCATTAATCGCGTAAGACGCGAATGCAGACATTTGAGAGGTCAATGGTGCCACCTGCGGAGCAGATGTACGTGTGACCGTGTCGACCTGTGTAAGGCCAGCTGAAATAGCTTGGAGTGCCCATACGGCTGCGAATGCTGGCGCCAACGACGCTCCAATAGCTTCATAGATGGATTTTAACCAGAGCTCCATCTGTCTGTCAGTGGCATCTTTAAGTGCCGCCCCATCTTCCACTGCAACTAGAGATCTGGCTGCAAGCCTGGAGATTGGAGGGTCCACCTTGGGACACTGTGTCCAGCCCTTGACCACGTCAGGGGGAAAAGGATAGCGCGTATCTTTAAGCCGTTTGGAGAAACGCTTATCTGGATAAGCGTGGTGTTTCTGGATTGCGTCTCTAAAGTCAGAGTGGTCCAGAAAAGTGCTTAATTTACGCTTGGGATACCTGAAATGGAATTTCTCCTGCTGTGAAGCTGCCTCCTCCGCAGGAGGAGCTTGTGGAGAAATATCTAACATCTTATTGATGGACGCTATAAGATCATTCACTATGGCGTCACCATCCGGGGTATCTAGATTGAGAGCGGCCCCAGTATCAGAATCCTGATCAGTTACATCCGCCTCATCACACAGAGAGTCGTCCCGCTGGGACCCTGACCAGTGTGATGAAGTTGAGGGTCGCTCATAGCGAGCCCGCTTAGGTTGTCTGGGACTGTCGTCCGAGTCAGAGCCGTCACCCTGGGGTGCATGTGACACCCCCGGAGCTAGGAAGTGTTCCAGCTGAGGGGGACCAGGGGGCAATGAACCAACAGTGCCCATGGTCTGAGTTACTGGTCTAGACTGCAATGTTTCAAGAATTTTAGACATAGTCATAGACAATCTGTCAGCAAAAGCTGCAAACTCCGTCCCTGTCACCTGGACAGCATTCACAGGTGGTTCTCCCTGGGTCACCTCTAGTAGAGGCCCCGGCTGAGCAATTGCCACAGGGGCCGAGCACTGCACACAATGGGGGTCAGTGGAACCTGCCGGTAGAGCAGCCCCACATGCGGTACAGGCAGCATATAAAGTCCGTGCCTTGGCACTTTTGCTTTTTGCGGACGACATGCTGTTGTCTCCTTGAGAAATCTAAGGAGGGTATATAGCAGAAAATCACCAGCGACCGTACAGTGTAAAGTATTGCCAGCACAAAATACAAAGTACACTATGGCACAAGTGGGGGAGAGCCCTTGAGGGCTGCTTACCGCCCGCTGTAAAGCGGGTGTGAGGTCGTAGAATCCCTTGTCTGGGTCTCCCAGCCTCCCCTCTGCAGCTCAGCGTGCAGGCAGGAATGGCTGCCGGCGTCCTGTGAAGAGGGGCGGACCGTGGGCGTGCCACAAACAAAAGTGCGGGAAACTGCGTCCCACTGTGCCTAGTGTGAGGGCTGGAGTATGTAAAACAGACTCCAGCTCTTAGCGCTGCTGGTCTGTACAGCGTCCCGCCCTCCTCCTGACTGGCAGGTCTGGGGGCGGGAACGATACGAACTAGGCCGCAAAAGCCGGGGACTGTAGTAATCTAGCGCGGCCGTCATATATGCACGGCCAGTGCGGAAGTCCCCGGCGCAGCACAAATCCCAGCCGCGACGCAGTAAACACTGACCCCAGCGGCCGGATCGGCCGATCGTACTAAGTCTCCTCACTCAGCAGAGCTGTAGTGAGTAACGGCACAAGCGCAGCAGCGCTGTTTACCCCGGCGCACTAACACACCCAGCAATGCTGCAGTGTGCGTGCGGTAAGCACGGGGACACGGAGTACCTTAATGAAGCAGGGTCCTGTCCCTGAGGAAACTCCGCTCCGTATCCAGCAGATCCTCCAGGGGCTGTGGATGGAGCACGGTCTCAGTGCCCGGAGACCGGTCAAGTCCCACTTCACCCAGAGCCCTAATGGGGATGGGGAAGGAATCAGCATGTGGGCTCCAGCCTCCGTACCCGCAATGGGTACCTCAACCTTAACAAACACCGCCGACCGCAAGTGGGGTGAGAAGGGAGCATGCTGGGGGCCCCCGTATGGGCCCTCTTTTCTTCCATCCGACATAGTCAGCAGCTGCTGCTGACTAAACAGTGGAGCTATGCGTGCATGTCTGACCTCCTTCGCACAAAGCATAAAACTGGGGAGCCCGTGATCCCACGGGGGGGTGTATAGCCAGAAGGGGAGGGGCCTTACACTTTTAAGTGTAATACTTTGTGTGGCCTCCGGAGGCAGTAGCTATACACCCAATTGTCTGGGTCTCCCAATTAGGAGCGACAAAGAAAAGAAGAAAGGAAGAAATGGTCATAAATGCCAAGCACTAATTAGACAAGCATAAGATGCCATCAGTAGGATTTGGCCCAAAAGCGGATATCTGGAATGTCAGGGCGAATTGCAGAAGTCTTAAAATATCAGGGTCAGAGATTTGTCAATACAAAGTGTAAAAATGTATGAAATGTTCAAAATGGTACTTCTGTAACAATAGAAAGATCCGACTTAAAGATTTAGAAACCACCGAAGCAGCAAACTGTATGAAAACCAAAATGTGTGTCAGTTTCAAAACTTTTAGCAACGACTGTAACCAATGTATATACACCGTATTTTTCAGATTATAAGACGCACTTTTCCTCCCAAAAATTGAGGAGGAAAATGAGGGGTGCGTTTTAAAATCTGAATATCGGTTACCGGGAGGTGGAGAATTGGCGGGGGGCTGTGTGTGGGCGGCCGGGTGCCTCTCTGTGCGGGCTGCTGGGTGCCTGTCGGTGCGTGCAGGTGGCTGTCTCTCTGTGCCTGCGGCCAGCTGCCTCTCTGTGCCTGCGGCCAGCTGCCTCTCTGTGCCTGCGGCCAGCTGCCTCTCTGTGCGGGTGAAAGGGTGGCCTGCTGGCTGCCACTCTGTGCGGACTGTGGTGGCTTTGCGGGGGGTGTCCCAGATGGTCTGTCAGCGGTTCGGGCTTCAAATGATGGTGCCTGGACTCAGCGCGTGCGCAGATGGAGCTCTTGAATGAGAGCTCCATCAGTGCACGTGCCACTCCAGGCACCATTTCTTTGAAGCCCGGACTGCTGACAGCATCTGGAAACTAGCCGCACCGGCCTGCTCCACCACACAACCTCTGCAGCCGCCAGCACTGACCTGCCGCCGCTGCCAACACAGTCTCTGCCTCCTGTGACCCCGCTCCAACACCGCTGCCGTCCCCCTCCGGTAAGACAACACCAGAGTAAAAGACGGAACCCTTTTTTTTTATCTCTAAATATGGGCTACGTCTTATAATCTGCTGCCTCTTATAAAACGAAAAATATGGTATATATAAAAAAAAGCACAAACATTACCAACATACCGCATGAAGGTGCATGGAGAGGTTTTCATTATCAGTCTGATCGTCCTGCTCAGAGGAATCAGTTTCCTCAATCTGCTGTAGTTCCAGCTCCGACGGGAGGAGAGCATTCAAATATGGAATGGACATAGGACGAGCGGCAATCACTAGATATGGCAGGAAGCAAACATAGCAAAGAATCAAAGCACAGGAAGTACTTAGAATTGATGTTCCAGTGGATAGGGGATACATATTAGGCCCTGCCAGGAACACGTGATCTATAGAGGAAAACTACTGACTGCTGTTATTTGTTTTTTTATGTAACTCATAGAGGATAAATCCACACAGGACTTATCCATTGCAGATTTTTTAGTGGAAGAGCTCTGGATTTTCCTTTTGAAATGGAAACGCCGTAGCATATTTTGACACAATATAGGTTTTAAATGTGCAGATGGTAAATTTTTGCAGCAAATTTCCTACACAGCCTGTGGATATCATTTAACCAGTAGCATAATTTGTAGATTGTCTGACCTCTGTATACTGTGTTTTTCAGACTATAAAACACACTTTTTTCCCAAATAATTTTGGGGGAAAGTGAGGGGATGCATCTTATACTCCGGATGTACTTGGCTGTAACTGATGGGAGAGGGAGTGGTGGAGGAGGAGCGGGTTACTGGTGCTGGGGTTAAAAGTGTGCCCACTAATAAAATTAATATTCACTGCTCCCCACACCTATAATCCCCCCCTCTTCTCGGAACTGAAGCCAGTGGGGTGTGGTGGGCGGAATAATGGGTGTGGGGAGCACTAAATATTAATTCTCTTTAATAGAAGGCACACATGTTCACCCAGCTGCTGGCTTTCTACAGTGGCTGGGCAATCACATGTCCACTGTTAAAGAGAATGAATTGTCACTGCTTCCCAAGCCCATAAGTCCTGGGAGTGGGGAGTAATGTATATACTGCCTGCTCATCTCAGTGCGTAACTGAGGGTGCATGGCATTCACGTCATACGCTCTGCCGCTTACACGCTAAAGTCACTTGCCGCATATACACCAAGATGGGCCCATGGTAGGGGACATATGAACCAGCATGGGGATCATATATATCCGAATAGGGATCATATATCCAGAATCCACCCAGTATGGGAATAATATATACCAATATGGGGGGTGGGGTCATATACACACACACACACATATTATATATATATATATATATATATATATATATACACACACACACACACACGAACACACACATCACACATATCAGAATGGGGATCATATATATATCAGGCTTGGCATCATATTTACCAGCATGAGGGACATTTACACGAGGATGGGGATCATATATACCAGATAGGGAACAAGAATGGGGAACATATACACCAGGATGAGGGACACATTTTGAATGGATCCAGGATGAAGGGCACGAGTACAGAATTGGGGGACATTAATCCCATAACAATGTCAGCAGCAGATCTCCCTCTCCCCACAAAATATGTCATGACCACATTTTTTTCTACAAATTTTGTTTTCCTATTTTGCTCCTCTAAAACCTATACATGTCTTATATACCAAAAAGGATGGTATATTTCCATTAGATTGTACAGAAAGTATGGACTGAACAGAAAGAAAGTTAATACTAAATTGTTAGCTCACATGGAAAAGTGCTTGTATCATCTTTAAAAAGGGTCTGTGTCTCGCCTGTCTTAGCCATAAATCGGGTAAGTGCTCTCTCCACATCTCTCCGTTGGGATGCAGCTTTTTCCCTTAAGACTTGGTAATCCGCAACTGGTTCCCGACAAGTCTTAAAAATAAAGTAACTAGGTTAGCTTGCAGAAAATCTTAAAGACAAGGTCCAGCTAAATCATCTACTCGTGGCAGGTCACTTGGCCTCAATAAGGTTATGGAAGCCCAAAAGTTCTATGTCAAGCTCTCTTCCTGAACCATATGCCATGTGTGAGGAACAAGACTTGCACACAATGAGAAGGATTTTATTTTCCTACTGTTCTTACCGGAGTCTTAATGTAAGTGTGAGGATCTGGAAATTCTGGAAGATGACCTGGAATATGTGCGGGATGTGGTTTGTTCTGCCCGGCAATCAATGCTTTAGGGACAACAGGATTATTTGTCACAGGGGCTAAAAGAAAAAAAAAAAAAGAATCAACAGTCACTAGAGTTTCTTACAATCACTTATTTAAAATGGTGCCCATGATATATTAGAAATTCTTTAACAAACCGGGAAAAGCCGGTATTGCACTGGGATTGTCACATCTAATTGATGTGGCAATACCGGGCGGCTGCGGACTGAGAATACCAGCCCCAGCTGGCTTTATCTTGGCTGGGTATCAAAATTAGGGGGGACTGCACGACGGGGTTTTTTGTTTGTTTTTTTTAATTATTTAAACAACTTAAAAAAAGCCGCATGCGGTTTCTTTTAGGCCGGAGTCACACTTGCGAGGGACTTCTGCGAGTCTGACATTGCAGCACAGCCGCACACACTTCTGACAGGAGTGTGCATGTGTTTCTAGGTGCATGCACGCTCATGTTCAGAGAGTGGCAGGTCGTGCCGGGTGCTGTCATTCCAGACTAGCACGAGTCTGATAGCGCATTACCGGCACAGCCACGCACACTTCTGACAGGAACGTGCATGTGATTCTGAAACACATGCACGTTCATCATACTGACCCGCAGACACTTGCACTGCTTTCCCCACCCACTGGCCATCCTGCCGCCTGTGAATGGTTGCAGTCAGCTGATATGCTGCCACTCAGGGTGGGGGCACGTCTAACTGCAACCTATTACATGCGCCAGTGGGTGGGCAAAACAATGAATATTGAATTGTCGGCTCCGGAAGGGAAAAGCTTGACCCGGAAGGAGTTTGCTGCCATGACACAGCCTCGGGCGAGTATACCGCGCGCTCCTACCCCCCTTTCCCCTCCACAAACGTTTTTAATCTTCTGATTCTGGTCCCCATAGACTTATATGGGCAACGGAATCCGGAGCGGATCCAGACTTTTTTTCAATCCGGCAGTGATCCGCCGGTCCCAGATTTTGGCGGGTTCGATCAACTCTAGTCATGGATGAACCTCACAGTTTGTACCGTAATTTCACCAACTTTTAAGTAAGCATAAGCATAATAGATGAAAGAAAAAAGAAAGGAATGACAAAAACTGATGTAAGATGCTTTTACTCTGCTTGGATATTGTGAGCGAGAGTTCCGATTTCCAATGTCCATCAGTTTCTTTTTGCTTCCAGGTATTGACCCTATGTGCATGGTCAGCTACAACCCTGGGAAAATGCAGGAATACGGCCATATAACAATTCACATTGAAGACTTACGAGCAGTTATCACCATCCTCTGAGAGCGCTTAGCGTATGCCGGCAATGTGTCCACATTAAAGCCTGCAAACAATCAATGGAATTAATATAACTTGTATTCGTGGCAAAGTCACACTTGTAACTTGACAAAAACTCACCCATTTCTATCAGGGTAACTACAATGTCCGGAAGAGTGGGCTGTGTACGCGCTGTATGTTCACAATAGGATTTTCCACTGCGACCGACTTCTGTAAGATCTGGGGATAAAATGCATCAGTACACTTCAGATCAGTGTTTCCCAAGCTCCAGTCCTCCTGCCCCTCAGATCATGTTTTCAGGATTTTCTTCGTATTGGACAGGTGAGAGAACATGTGGCAATTTCCGATGCCTTGATAATTCCATCACCTCTGCAATACTAAGGAAATCCTGATCTCCATTGAACTGTGAGGACTGGAGCTTGGGAAGAAGGGAATTTTGTTTACTTACCGTAAATTCCTTTTCTTCTAGCTCCAATTGGGAGACCCAGACAATTGGGTGTATAGGCTATGCCTCCGGAGGCCGCACAAAGTATTACACTAAAAGTGTAAAGCCCCTCCCCTTCTGCCTATACACCCCCCGTGCTCCCACGGGCTCCTCAGTTTTGGTGCAAAAGCAAGAAGGAGGAAAAGAATTAAAAACTGGTTTAAAGTAACTTCAATCCGAAGGAATATCGGAGAACTGAAACCATTCAACATGAACAACATGTGTACACAAAAAAACAGGGGCGGGCGCTGGGTCTCCCAATTGGAGCTAGAAGAAAAGGAATTTACGGTAAGTAAACAAAATTCCCTTCTTCTTTGTCGCTCCATTGGGAGACCCAGACAATTGGGACGTCCAAAAGCAGTCCCTGGGTGGGTAAAATAATACCTTGTAAGAGAGCCGTAAAACGGCCTCTTCCTACAGGTGGGCAACCGCCTCCTGAAGGACTCGTCTACCTAGGCTGGCATCCGCCGAAGCATAGGTATGCACCTGATAGTGTTTCGTGAAAGTGTGCAGGCTCGACCAGGTAGCCGCCTGACACACCTGCTGAGCCGTAGCCTGGTGCCTCAAAGCCCAGGACGCGCCCACGGCTCTGGTAGAATGGGCCTTCAGCCCTGAGGGAACCGGAAGCCCAGCCGAACGGTAGGCTTCGAGAATTGGCTCCTTGATCCACCGAGCCAAGGTTGATTTGGAAGCCTGTGACCCTTTACGCTGGCCAGCGACAAGGACAAAGAGTGCATCCGAGCGGTGCAGGGGCGCCGTACGAGAAATGTAGAGTCTGAGTGCTCTCACCAGATCTAACAAGTGCAAATCCTTTTCACATTGGTGAACTGGATGAGGACAAAAAGAACGTAAGGAGATATCCTGATTGAGATGAAAGGGGGATACCACCTTAGGGAGAAATTCCGGAACCGGACGCAGAACCACCTTGTCCTGGTGAAAAACCAGGAAAGGGGCTTTGCATGACAGCGCTGCTAGCTCAGACACTCTCCGAAGTGAAGTGACTGCTACTAGAAAAACCACTTTCTGCGAAAGGCGTGAGAGAGAAATATCTCTCATTGGCTCGAATGGTGGTTTCTGAAGAACCAGCAGCACCCTGTTCAGATCCCAGGGTTCTAACGGCCGCTTGTAAGGAGGAACGATGTGACAAACCCACTGCAGGAACGTGCGTACCTGTGGAAGTCTGGCTAGGCGCTTCTGGAAAAACACAGAGCGCTGAGACTTGTCCCTTAAGGGAGCCGAGCGACAAACCCTTTTCCAGTCCAGATTGAAGGAAGGACAGAAAAGTGGGCAAGGCAAAAGGCCAGGGAGAAAAACCCTGAGCAGAGCACCACGACAGGAAAATTTTCCACGTCCTGTGGTAGATCTTGGCGGACGTTGTTTCCTAGCCTGTCTCATAGTGGCAATGACGTCTTGAGATAACCCTGAAGACGCTAGGATCCAGGACTCAATGGCCACACAGTCAGGTTGAGGGCCGCAGAATTCAGATGGAAAAACGGCCCTTGAGATAGCAAGTCTGGTCGGTCTGGTAGTGCCCACGGTTGGCCGACCGTGATATGCCACAGATCCGGGTACCACGACCGCCTCGGCCAGTCTGGAGCGACGAGGATGACGCGGCGGCAGTCGGCCCTGATCTTGCGTAACACTCTGGGCAACAGTGCCAGCTGAGGAAACACATAAGGGAGCTGAAACTGCGACCAATCCTGAACTAAGGCGTCTGCCGCCAGAGCTCTGGGATCTTGAGACCGTGCCATGAACACCGGTACCTTGTTGTTGTGCCGGGACGCCATGAGGTCGACGTCCGGCACCCCCCAGCGGCAACAGATCGCCTGAAACACGTCCGGGTAAAGGGACCATTCCCCTGCGTCCATGCCCTGGCGACTGAGATAGTCTGCTTCCCAGTTTTCCACGCCTGGAATGTGAACTGCAGAGATGGTGGAGGCTGTGGCTTCCACCCACATCAAAATCCGCCGGACTTCCTGGAAGGCTTGCCGACTGCGTGTGCCGCCTTGGTGATTGATGTATGCCACCGCTGTGGAATTGTCCGACTGAATTCTGATCTGCTTGCCTTCCAGCCACTGCTGGAACGCCTTCAGGGCAAGATACACTGCCCGTATTTCCAGAACATTGATCTGAAGCGAGGACTCTTGCTGGGTCCACGTACCCTGAGCCCTGTGGTGGAGAAAAACCGCTCCCCACCCTGACAGACTCGCGTCCGTCGTGACTACCTCCCAGGATGGGGGTAGGAAGGATTTCCCCTTCGATAATGAAGTGGGAAGAAGCCACCACCGAAGGGAAGCTTTGGTCGCCTGAGAGAGGGAGACGTTCCTGTCGAGGGACGTCGGCTTCCTGTCCCATTTGCGTAGGATGTCCCATTGAAGTGGACGCAGGTGAAACTGCGCGAACGGAACTGCCTCCATTGCTGCCACCATCTTCCCCAGGAAGTGCATGAGGCGCCTCAAGGGGTGTGACTGGCCTTGAAGGAGAGATTGTACCCCTGTCTGTAGTGACCGCTGCTTGATCAGTGGAAGCTTCACTATCGCTGAGAGGGTATGAAACTCCATGCCAAGATATGTCAGCGATTGGGCCGGTGTCAGATTTGACTTTGGAAAATTGATGATCCACCCGAAACTCTGGAGAGTCTCCAGGGTAGCGTCGAGGCTGTGTTGGCATGCCTCTAGAGAGGGTGCCTTGATCAACAGATCGTCCAAGTACGGGATCACCGAGTGACCCTGAGAGTGGAGGACCGCTACTACAGTAGCCATCACCTTGGTGAAAACCCGTGGGGCTGTTGCCAGGCCGAACGGCAGTGCCACGAACTGCAGGTGTTCGTTTTCTATGGCGAAGCGCAAGAAGCGCTGGTGCTCTGGAGCAATCGGTACGTGGAGATATGCATCCTTGATATCGATCGATGCAAGGAAATCTCCTTGGGACATTGAGGCGATGACGGAGCGGAGGGATTCCATCCGGAACCGCCTGGTCTTTACGTGTTTGTTGAGAAGTTTCAGGTCCAGGACAGGACGGAAAGACCCGTCCTTCTTTGGGACCACAAACAAGTTGGAGTAAAAACCGTGACCCTGTTGCTGAATAGGAACAGGGACCACCACTCCTTCTGCCTTCAGAGTGCCCAGCGCCTGCAGAAGAGCCTCGGCTCGCTCGGGAGGCGGGGATGACCTGAAGAATCGAGTCGGGGGACGAGAGGTGAACTCTATCTTGTAACCGTGAGACAGAATGTCTCTCACCCAACGGTCTTTTACCCGTGGCAGCCAGGTGTCGCAAAAGCGGGAGAGCCTGCCACCGACCGAAGATGCGGAGTGGGGAGGCCGAAAGTCATGAGGAAGCCGCTTTGGTAGCGGCACCTCCGGTGGCCTTTTTAGGACGTGACTTAGACCGCCATGCATCAGAGTTCCTTTGATCTTTCTGAGGCCTTGTGGACGAGGAGAATTGGGACCTGCCCGCGCCCCGAAAGGACCGAAAACTCGACTGCCCCCTCCTCTGTTGGGGTATGTTCGGTTTGGGCTGGGGTAAGGATGTATCCTTTCCCTTGGATTGTTTGATAATTTCATCCAAACGCTCGCCAAACAATCGGTTGGCAGAAATTGGCAAACTGGTTAAGCGCTTTTTGGAAACAGAATCTGCCTTCCATTCCCGTAGCCACAAGGCCCTGCGGAGTACCACCGAATTGGCGGCTGCAACCGCCGTACGGCTCGCAGAGTCCAGAACAGCATTAATAGCGTAAGACGCAAATGCCGAAGTCTGTGTGGTTATGGACGCCACCTGTGGCGCGGACGTGCGTGTGGCTGCGTCGATTTGCGCTTGACCTGCTGAGATAGCTTGCAGCGCCCATACGGCTGCGAATGCTGGGGCAAAAGAAGCGCCGATAGCTTCATAGATGGATTTCAACCAGAGCTCCATCTGCCTGTCAGTGGCATCTTTGAGTGAAGCCCCGTCTTCCACTGCAAGTATGGATCTAGCTGCCAGTCTGGAGATTGGAGGATCCACTTTGGGACACTGAGCCCAACTTTTGACCACGTCAGGGGGAAAGGGATAACGTGTATCCTTAAGGCGCTTAGAAAAACGCTTCATCAACTAGAGATTCCCCCCGCTGAGACCCTGAACAATATGAGGATGTCAAGGGAATTGTCAAGCGAGCTCGCTTAGTCGGTCTGGGGCCGGGGTCTGTGTCAGAACCCTCAGCCTGGGATCCATGAGACACCCCAGGAGGACATTGTTGGTCCAACTGAGGTGGGCCAGGGGACAAAGATTCAACAGAGTCCCTGTGCTGAGATACCGGCCTGGACTGCAAGGCTTCTAGTATCTTAGCCATAGTCTCAGAGTTTTGCAAACTCTGTCCCCGTCACCTGAACAGTGTCAGCAGGTGGCTCCCCCTGGGCCCCCCTTAGCAGAGGCTCTAGCTGAGTAAGTGCCACAGGGGCCGAACAGTGCACACAATGAGGGTCAGTGGAACCTGCCGGTAGCGGGGTCATACATGCGGCGCAGGCAGCATAATAAGCCTGTGTTTTGGCACCCCTGCCTTTCGTGGGCGCCATGCTATTATCTTCCCTGAGTAACACAATAGGGTATATAGCCAGAAATCAACTGTGCACCATACAGTGTAAAATATGTATACCATAAACATATAATGTTACACTACTGCACAATGAGGCTAGCACCACAGGTGCTGCTTACCACCCGCTTAAAGCGGTTGTGAGGCCACCAGAGTCCCTGCCTGAGTCTCCCAGACTTTGTCCCCCTCTGTAGCGTCCAAGGAGCTGACAGGAATGGCTGCCGGCGTCCTGAGGAGAGGTGGGAGCCGTGGGCGTGGCTCAGAAAGTGCGGGAGCTGGTGCCTGCACTGTGCACAGTGAGGGGAGTGGAGTATGCAAAGCATGCTCCAGCCCTCAGTGCTGCTCGTTCTGTGCAGCGTCCCGCCCTTCCCCTGCCTGTCAGGGCTGTGGGCGGGAGGAAAGGAAACTAGGCCGCAAAAAGCCGGGGACTCTAGTAATAAACGCGGCCGCCGTAAAAGCGCGGCCGGCGCGAAAGTCCCCGGCGCACTACAAGTCCCAGCCGCGCCGCAGTGTTTCCCTGGCAGCGGCGGTTAGTGCGGCAGTCCCTATACATAAACACACTCAGCAGCGCTGAGTGTGTAATGGCACATATTAACCCGGTCAGCGCCGCGGTCCCCGGTGCACCAGCACACCCAGCAATGCTGGAGTGTTGCTGTGCGCGGTCCCCACGGGGACACAGAGTACCTCCAAGTAGCAGGGCCATGTCCCTGAACGATACCCGGCTCCTATCCAGCAGTCTCCCAGGAGTTGTGGATGAAGCACGGTCTCAGTGCCTGGAAACCGATAGGATCCCACTTCACCAGAGCCCTGAGGGGGATGGGGAAGGAAAGCAGCATGTGGGCTCCAGCCTCCGTACCCGCAATGGATACCTCAACCTTAACTACACCGCCGACAAGAGTGGGGTGAGAAGGGAGCATGCTGGGGGCCCTATATGGGCCCACTTTTCTTCCATCCGATATAGTCAGCAGCTGCTGCTGACCAATCTGTGGAGCTGTGCGTGCGTGTCTGACCTCCTTCGCACAAAGCAAAAAACTGAGGAGCCCGTGGGAGCACGGGGGGTGTATAGGCAGAAGGGGAGGGGCTTAACACTTTTAAGTGTAATACTTTGTGCGGCCTCCGGAGGCATAGCCTATACACCCAATTGTCTGGGTCTCCCAATGGAGCGACAAAGAAACACTAATTTAGGCCCCCTTCATAAATCCGTGATAAAAACGCACATTTTTCCGAGTCCGTTTTGTGGGTGCATATGTGTGTGCCTGTTCCATGTGTGCTACCTGTGTGACATCCACATAGCACGAACTTCTATACTCACCTGTCCCTGGCGCTGCTGCTTCCGGGTGTGCGGTGCAGTGAATATTCATGAGCATAATGAATGGGCCTGAAAGCAAGTGACAGCAGCGCCAAAAACAGCAGCAAGGAGACAGGTGAGTATAGGAAATTATTTTATTTCAAAGACACGTGTTTTCTCTGGTACATGTCAACCTGATCAAACCACTGTGTGCTCTATGACACCTGTGCTGCTGGAAAAAAAACGGACATGTCGCCGTGTGGAGCACACGGACACTCATCTGTGAGAGAAGAGGGATGTGGGCGCAGAGCCATTGATTTTAATGGGTCTGCGTATGTCCGCGTCTCCGATATGTATGACAATGGATGTCATAGTACCAGAATCATGGCTGTGTGAAGAAGGCTTAGTTGGTGAGGTTTCTGTATAAATTTTGACAGTTGTGCAAGCATGAATTGTAGAAACTATCCTGCCATGTTTAATATGCTGAAATAGTCCGAAATGCTAAACAGTTTTATTATCTTCTACAAGGTGACAAACTCATATTTAGGCCATATTCACATGTTAAATATTTGATGAGTTTTTTTACCTCAGTATTTGGAAGCCAAAATCGGGAGTGGGTGAAAAATATAGAAGCGATGGATCTGTGTCTATTATACTTGTCCTCTGAAAGTCAAAAACCAGTAGTGGAACAATCAAGTTTGGAGGTATAATACTCACCAAATACTAACCATGGCTTCACCAGCAGCTCCACTGGTAATATTACTTGTGTGGAATCTCAACCATAGTGTCAGTTCTGCTGTACACCAATTAGTCGCATTTGACATACGGTTATCATGCTCCCTCAGTACATACTCCCTACAGTACATGTAATAACATACATTTCCATAGGAATCCACTGAGAGCTCTAGACCTTTCTCACAGATGTCACCCTACGCCATTACTAGACATGGAATAGGTGAATATCCACTCCGGAATGAGCACACTGCCGATTTCATATCCACACTATGCTTTCACTGTCATTTGGGTTTGTTCCACAAGATGTGAATGAGTTTTGGAAAAACCTATTTACTTGTAATACATTGTAAATGTGTGTGGATTGTCTCAAATCTGCGACATGTGACTGTACCCTTAAAATTACTTTCCTTTTTGTTGTATTTTTTGTCATTTCTCAAAGCGTCTGTAAATTGTATAAAGCATTTGTAATTGGTTATAGTAAATGGTACTTCATAAAAATGTTATAATATAAATAGCATAGACATTGTATAACCATAAAAACATAGCACAAACTAGTGCAATAGCAGGAAAATCTATAGCAATGCAGATAATTACTGTATATTGAGATGTGATATAAATAAAAAGGGAAGTACCTATAGTTATATGAAGCATCGATCATGCAATGTAGATAGAAATACCTTACCTGAATAGCCTCATAATGCCCCAAAAATATGTAATACCAGGGTGAGCAAGGCACATGGTAGTTCTAACAAAAGGCGCTTAAAAATGTGTAAAAACTGCAAATATACATGGAGTGGATACAAAATGGGCACAAAGGAGTGACATCAAGTATGCCAGGAAATATATATCGATAACCAATGGAAGTGGTAACCATTCACATGTAAGCATGTACCGCACTGAAAGGTGAAAGAAGAGCCAAAAGAGGTGTGCAGCATAAGGTATGTTATGGTATGTTACCTTCTCAGTGACACGCGATATCTGCCCTGGATACAATCTGTCTCTGCTATTTGTAGTATAACATTTTATGAAGTACCATTTATGATAATCACCATGTGCCTTTTGCACTCCTGTATCACATTCCCTTTTATTTTTCATACTTGTCCATTTGTATTTCTTTATCCCCTTTACGGTGGTCGTACGGATTAAAATGGCAGTAGGAAAGGGTACTTATTCCTTACCGCCAATTTAAAATAGTGGTAAGAAAAAAATGGGGTAGCCGAGAACCTGAAGATCACGATACGGGTCATTTTTTTTCCAGCCCCCGATCACCGTTACACACCATATAACGATGATCACGTTCTAGTAAATGGCAGCGCCGGTAGAAAATAATTTATCTCCCCCCTGGCTTGACCAAATATGTCTGATGGGAAATAAAATTTTCTCCCCCAGTGTGGCCAAAGTCCCCCCCCCACAATCCCCATCATCTAAAATGGTGGGCACATGAGTTATGCGCCCACCGCATTCATCCTCCTCTGATTTACGTTTCATCTGACATTTCAGATAAGCCAGAAAAGTCCTTCCCAGGTCACCCCCGATCCCTCCTACAGCTCCGAGTCCCCCGCGATCCCTCCTTCTCAAAAATTGGCATCGGCATGCGCAGAGAGCAGGCTCTCTGCGAGCAGTGAGACTGAAGTTACTGCAGTTCACACTCCCCTTGTGTGACCCAAGAAGTGTGACCCGCCCACAGTAAGCTCAGTGGGGTCACTGCAAGCACACACCCCACATGGAGTGCCTTGAATTCCAGAAAATGGGGGATACGTTCACTGAGCGTGCCTCCATATACTTGAAAACAGAGTCGTCGTGGGACCTCCAAAATTGATTACAGCGGACTGGATTTTTTTTGCTTTTAAATAAATAGATGAAAGAAAGAGTGTGTTGGGATTGTTTTTTCAAATAATTTTTTTTTGTCATCTATTTTTTTTTTTTTTATTACTCACTGGGTTAGTAATGTCAGGTATCTGATAGACACCTCAACATTACTAACCGCTGGGCTTGATGCCAGCTGACATTACAGCTGGTATCAACCCTTAGTATTACATTGTTTGCCACTGCCACAGGGCAATGGGATGAGTCGGGGTGAAGCGTCAGTATTGGTGCATCTAATGGATGAGCCACTTCTGGGTCGGATGCGGCCTTCTATCTTTAGGCTGAGAAGGGCCAAATAACCATGGCCCTTCCCACCCTGAGAATACCAGACCACAGATGTCCGCATTACCTTGGCTGATAATCCAATTAGGAGGGGACCACACATTTTTTAACAAAAAAAAAACAAAACACTTTATTTATAGATAATTATAAAAAAAAAACATCGTGGGGTGACCTCTGTTTTGGAATACCAGCCAAGGTGAAGCTGTCCTCTGCGGTCTGCAGCCGTCTGCTTAACATTGTTGGGTTTTTTTTAATTATTTATTTTTTGGCTAAATACAAGGCTGAACACCTTTTACTGCCACATGAAAGTCACTGAAGGGTGACAGCTTAGAATATGCAGGGGGGTGAGACATTATATATGTGTTTTACCTCTGTCTGTCTATATATCCTACTTTTTAGGCTATGTGCCCACGATCAGGGTTTGCAGCATTTTGGACGCAGAGTGTTTTCGCTGTGTCCATAACGCAGCGTTGTACAATACAGGCACAGTGAATGGATTTTTAGAAATCCCATACCCACTGTGCTTCTTTTCTCCGCAGCATTAACTGACATCCGGCATAGCTTCCCGAGCCGCAGTATGTCAATTTATGCTGTGGAGACAAAAGTGTTCTCTGCGGGGAGAAGAGCTAAAATCTGCAGCGGACCAAACCCGGATCATGGGCACCGGCAGCTGCGTTCTCCCGTGGACAACACTCAGGAGGGCTGACACTGCATCTTAGGGTAAGTTCACATTTCCGTTGTTTTGCTTCCTTTGCAATTTGTCGCCTTGAGGAATTACGATATCCTGCAAAATATTTTGCAGGAATCCGTTTTTTCCCCATAGACTTCTATTAGAGACGGATTGTGATGGATGGCCTTGCTTTGCATCTGCCACGTGACAGATCAGTCGTTTAGTGACTGACAGTCAGGCGGGAGCAACGCTAAATTTAACGTTTCTTGGAGCGGCAAAAAAACAGACTCCACAGGTGTCCGTCGCCATCCGTCAAAAGCTATAATGGATGTCTATGGTGCTGGATTCCGCCGTTATCCGTCACATGACGGAATCCAGCGCTGCATTCCGTCATACTCTATTGAGCATGCTCAGCATGTCCGGCACACCCATTGGGCTGTCCCAAACACAAATGGAAAAAACGGACGCACAACGGATGTAACGGACGCGACGGATCAGTTTTTTCTGAGGATTCCTGTGAAATAACACATCCGTTGCGCCAGTTGACATCTAAAAAACGACAAACTTGATGGAAGGAAAACAATGGACGTGTGAAGTCCTAGTTTTTGATCGCTTTCTATTCTGCTTTTTCTGAGGCAGAATCAAAAAGAAACAGTTATTCTAGAATTGTGATTCTTCTGTGTGTGTGGGGTTACACCGTTCACTGTGGTAAAAGTGATGAGACAGCTTTATTCTTCAGGTGAGTACGGTTGCAATGATACCACATTTATATAGCGGTGGCCACCTCTAGTAAACGTATACGTCCTAAAACGGTGCACAACAGAGCGCACGGTGCCGCCATGTTCCTCGGTATAGTCACTGGCCCCGTTGTGTGGAGGGTAAGCCACGATGAGACCACTTAGCGGAAGAGCGCAGTGTGAGAGCCGCTAATAAATACCCCGCACATGATAGCCAGCACTTACAGCTCTGCAGCATCTCCGTCAGCGTTTCTACCGCCGCTTTCTCCGCGCTGTCGAACCCCGCTTCTGTGAGCAGAGAGCTGACCACCACCTGGAGGGTCCGCCGACGCGCCAGGACGTAGTTATCCGCAGGGGTGGAGGAGCCGCGGGAAGACCGCTGAGGAGAAAAGAGGGAAAAGTCATTCCTTTATGGCCCCCTGCCAATTACACCTATGTATATCAGCCCCACAGCCATGCCTGCCCACGTCTGAGACTTCGCCCCCTCAGGAGCGGCACATTTACCACACACGGCCCCTCAGTATTACCACAGTTAACCCGCTATAGCCTGGCCTCCGCAGGTAACACACGTGACTAGACTCGGCCTATCGCTGACTTCCTGACACCGTGCCCTATGTAAACGACTCGGAATCCCGGTGTTGAGAAGTCTGCTGCTGAGCAAATGTTAGTAGAGGACTACTGCACCCAGCACAACTCTGATCTCTCACAGATGTAACGTTACCGTGCCGGAGCTCCCAGAGCTGGCTACAGCAACCGAGCTCTCCGCCATCTTGGATCTACGTCACCGCGCAAAGGCTGATGGGAAGTGTAGTCTATGCAGCTAGCGTCAGTCAGCTTGAGAGCTGTCCAGTACTGATATTAGCGAGAGCAGTGTTCTCTGCAGTGCTGCTGTGTGTGCAGTGATCGGCCATAATGAGCAGTGACTGGTCATATTATGCTGTGGTCTGCCACACCGTGCTGTGATCTGCCACACCGTGCTGTGATCTGCCATACCGTGCTGTGATCTGCCATACCGTGCTGTGATCTGCCATACCGTGCTGTAAACTGCCATACCGTGCTGTGTTCTGCCATACCGTGCTGTGTTCTGCCATACCGTGCTGTGATCTGCCACACCGTGCTGTGATCTGCCATACCGTGAGGTGATCTGCCATACCGTGAGGTGATCTGCCATACCGTGCTGTGATCTGCCACACCGTGCTGTGAACTGCCATACCGTGCTGTGATCTGCCATACCGTGCTGTAAACTGCCATACCGTGCTGTGTTCTGCCATACCGTGCTGTGTTCTGCCATACCGTGCTGTGATCTGCCACACCGTGCTGTGATCTGCCATACCGTGAGGTGAGCTGCCATACCGTGAGGTGATCTGCCATACCGTGCTGTGATCTGCCACACCGTGCTGTGAACTGCCATACCGTGCTGTGATCTGCCATACCGTGCTGTGATCTGCCATACCGTGAGGTGATCTGCCATACCGTGAGGTGATCTGCCATACCGTGCTGTGATCTGCCACACCGTGCTGTGAACTGCCATACCGTGCTGTGATCTGCCTTACCGTGCTGTGATCTGCCATACCGTGCTGTGATCTGCCATACCGTGCTGTGATCTGCCATACCGTGCTGTGATCTGCCATACCGTGCTGTGATCTGCCATACCGTGCTGTGATCTGCCATACCGTGCTGTAAACTGCCATACCGTGCTGTGTTCTGCCATACCGTGCTGTGTTCTGCCATACCGTGCTGTGATCTGCCACACCGTGCTGTGATCTGCCATACCGTGAGGTGAGCTGCCATACCGTGAGGTGATCTGCCATACCGTGCTGTGATCTGCCACACCGTGCTGTGAACTGCCATACCGTGCTGTGATCTGCCATACCGTGCTGTGATCTGCCATACCGTGAGGTGATCTGCCATACCGTGAGGTGATCTGCCATACCGTGCTGTGATCTGCCACACCGTGCTGTGAACTGCCATACCGTGCTGTGATCTGCCTTACCGTGCTGTGATCTGCCATACCGTGCTGTGATCTGCCATACCGTGCTGTGATCTGCCATACCGTGCTGTAAACTGCCATACCGTGCTGTGTTCTGCCATACCGTGCTGTGTTCTGCCATACCGTGCTGTGATCTGCCATACCGTGCTGTGATCTGCCATACCGTGCTGTGATCTGCCATACCGTGCTGTGATCTGCCATACCGTGCTGTAAACTGCCATACCGTGCTGTGTTCTGCCATACCGTGCTGTGTTCTGCCATACCGTGCTGTGTTCTGCCATACCGTGCTGTGTTCTGCCATACTGTTCTGTGTTCTACCATACCGTGCTGTGTTCTGCCATACCGTGCTGTGATCTGCCATACCGTGAGGTGATCTGCCATACCGTGAGGTGATCTGCCATACCGTGAGGTGATCTGCCATACCGTGAGGTGATCTGCCATACTGTGCTGTGTTTTACCATACTGTGCTGTGACTGGCCATACTGTGCTGTGATCTACCATACTGTGAGGTGATTGGCCATAATGTGGAGTGAGTTAGTAGCGATACTGTGCAGTGGTTGACCATACTGTGCTGTGTTCAGCCATACGGTGCAGCGACTTGCCATACTGTGCAGTGGTCTTCCATACTTTGCAGTGTTTGGCCATACTGTGCAGTTGTCGGCCATACTGTGCAGTGACCTACCATATTCTGCAGTGGTCGGCCATACTGTGCTGAGATCGGCCATACTGTCCAGTGACCTGCCATATTCTGCAATGGTTGTCCGTACTGGGCAATTGTAGCGCCCCTGAGACACTCAGGGCACTATAGGGAACTGCATCCTCACAGGGATGCAGGACCTACCCCCTGGGACCTGGAACACCAGTGCCAGAAACACCCACACACACCAAAATCCTAGTTACCACTCCACACCATGGGCACAGCCTAGTCACACAAGGGGATCGCCACCTAGAGGGCGGAGCCTGACCAGGGAACTAGACAGCCTGGTGGGAGGGAACAGCAGTCAGACAGTAGTAGATAGGGCTGCTTCTCACTTGCGAGTTTCTCGCAGTAGAGCAATGTGAGAAAATCTCGCATTGGAATCGGACACATGTTAGTGAATGATTCAGCTCTCATCTGCGATTTTTTTTCTCAGTCCAAATCGGACTGAGAAAAAAAATCGCAGCATGCTGCTTTTTTGCGAGTTTCTCGCACCATTTGTCCCAATGATGTCCTATGGAAGGGGATTAAAAGTAGGATCACACACGCACACCAGCGTTCACATTTGTGAGTGTGGCAGATCCTTTGCTCATTAAATATTCAACAGATGAATGTGACATCCCATTCCCAAAGGTAAATTAAATGACATGTGTAATAGCTTTTATATAATTAAGATGTTGCATGAAACTAGCATCGCAAACGCGACACACACGCGAGCAAAAAGCATCGCAGTTGCGTTGCACTCGCACCTAACGTGAACTAAAATCAGCCGAGTATTTTTCAGCCCAGTCGGACCGATTTTACTCGCATAGATGTGTTTCCAGCCTTAGTAAAAGAAGTGCACAGACGTGCCTGAGAGCTGAGTCATGTAACGGTGACCCGGGGGCACAGGAGAGTGGTCGCCATGGCAGGTAAGTAGTAAGGGGGCCATATGTCTCGTCAAAAAGAAATCTGACAGGTGCCCCGCCCCTATCAAAGTGTATTAAACACACCCCCTCCCCTCTCCTGACAGGCCCTATATTTTATAGGTTTTTGATTAGGCTTTTGATTAGGGATTTGATAGTGCAATCCTGATAGTGTAAATGCTTAGGATCCCACTATTTTATTCACTGATTATGAGAAATCTGATTTAGTGTAATTGTTTGGAATCATACCATTTTATTCGGTGTGGTTTTGTTGCAGAATTCTGCTAGTGTAATTTGATTGGGCATATTATGTATATGGCCAAATTTTATTTTATAGGCGTTTGATACAGAATTCATTCTGCTAGGTGTAATTTGATTGGACATATTATGTATATGGCCAAATTTATTTTATAGGCGTTTGATACAGAATTCATTCTTAGGCTATGTGCGCACGTCGCGTAAAAACATGCAGTTACGCTGCGCTTTGTAGCGCAGCGTAACTGCATGCGTCCTGCGTCCCCTGCACAGTCTATGGAGACTGTGGAGGGGCCGTGCGCACGTGGCGTTTAAGTGCGCAGCGCTTCGGCTACTGCCGAAGCGCTGCGCAAAAAGAAGTGACATGTCACTTCTTTCCTGCGCTTTGCCGGCAGCTCCTGCTCTGTGTATGGCAGGAGCTGCAGGCAGAGCGCATGGAATCGGCGCTCACTACGGACATTTCTGCAGCGATCTAAAGCGCACATGTGCTCTTCAGATCGCTGCAGAAATTTCTGCAGGGCTTGTACGCAACGTGCGCACATAGCCTGATAGTGTAAGCATTTGTTATAGCACCAATTCTGATAGTGTAATATGGTTGGGCATATTATGTATATGGCCAATTATACTATTACGCGTCTTATGCTGTAAAGCAATTCTTATAGCACCCTTGTAGAAAGTTTGTGTTTTATACTGTTTGTATAAAATGAAAGACAGACACACTATCAAAATTTAAAAAGTTTATTGCTCAGAATTTAATTACATTCAGTTGCACATTACAGACTTACCAAGAGGACAAGTTTCTTACCATTACAATGAGTGTTTCAAACCTGTATGTATAGATACAAAGAGGCCCTCATATCTGATCAGAACCATCTTTACAATTACCCTTCAATGCAGAGATCAAATGCTTCCCACAGACTTATCAACAGGACATGTTTCTTACCATTACAATGAGTGTGTCAAACCTGTACATATAGATACAAAGAGGACCTCCTATCTGATCAAAACCATCATTTACAACTACCCTTCAATGTAGAGATCAAATACTTCACACACTCTTACTAATACAATGAGACTCTAGCTTTCAAAGCTGGTCCTAGCCAGATGAGATACATCTGTTGTCAATTTGAAACAGAGAAATATCTATAGCTGCTTATAGATAAAGTTAATATATGTTGATTAAATGGGTTTATTAAGACATGATCAATGATCACTTCTGACTACTTGGCATAGGGGCATACAAAGCTGCTTATAAAGACAACCTGAATTGATCGAATGCTCTGGTGAAAGAGACGTGACAAAATCAGACACCATATTGTCATTTTCTTTTAAATCACTACTAAAGCATTGTAATATTTTATTGAATGACACTCCCCGTGCTATATGGTACAAAACGTAAACACAGTAATGTCCGCATACTTTGCTAAATGTGTCCTGAATCTGAATGGATTGAAAACAATATAGTTCACTGTTTCTATTTAAGAAGGTTACAAACTCATCAGGAAATAAAACACTTGTTGGTGAACATCCGTAACTGTCAAAGAATATTGCCTTCTTATCATCGCAAAGTACAATCAATATCCAATGGCGCCCACTTTGTCCGGAACTGTCTGTATTCACGATGTAGGCAGCGGGTCTCTGGGTCACTCTATATGCCGGTAGCAAATCACACGGAAACACCCCAGCAAATATGCGTTCTGTATAATAATCAGACTTCAACAGGTTTGTGAGCTGGAAGTTATCCATAATTAGATGTAATCAAATAGTACTTCTCTTCTATGGTTGATTTCAAGTATAGTTGTGTTGAGGGCATATACTATCATATTTACAGTATGCGGGGTAGGTAGCGCAAACCGCACTTCAGCACGTAGGTTACCCGATTTAACGAGCGAGAAATGACCACCAGGTTCTTGATCTGGTGATAAATCAAATGCAAACAATGTGAACCCGGCCATAAATTCTTCACGATCTATCGCCAGAGCATGATCAGATTTTAAACGGCCAGAAACATGAGCCAAAGACATAAATTCGCGGACGGCTAAGTCATCATTGAAATTAGGTTGGAAAGGGCGGGCGGGAAATGGTTGGCCATCCAGATAAAGCGATGCAAGGCTTATATCGTAATGGTGAAAGCACAACGGGTTTTTATTGTACGATCCGCTAAAGGCTTCATTATCTACAAAGCCCAATATAACAGTTTTTGGAATTTGCCCCAAGAAGAGGTTCTCGTGGTTTGTAATTCGCGTGCCGGCTGGAATACTGTATACTTTCATGCAGGCCCTATCAATAGCGTATTTGGCTGTTGCGGCTAGTAGGGCCTGACTGTGACCTATACGTACAGCTGGAGAGACTTGCACTCTCTTCACATAGAGTGACGCTTGTAATATCTGCACTTTATACGGCTCTGCATCACCAGACATCAAACAAAAAGTGTCCTTATTCCTCGACAACTTGATCTTGAGGTCAAGTCCATTCAGTACGAGCTTTGGTTGATTAAACACATCTCCAAAAATAGGCCCTAATAGATCTACAGTCTTAGAGTTCCTGGTTATACGCGTTCTTTTGACAAATCCAGCATTTAGACCATCCAAGGCCCGATCATTATGATGACCTGCAGTGTCTTTATAGAACAATCCAGCGGTAAACTGAGTCGATAGTGTTTGCGTGCTGTAATTTAAAAGAGTTTCAATTGGGCGTATACAGAGGTGTGCGCTCTGCTGGAAGGTGTATATAACTACAACCTTACAGAACACTAGCCAAACCACCTTGCAGAAGAACACTAGCTGACAAGACAAAGGTGAAACCAACAGGACTAAAAAGTGAGTATTAAACTTTTAACACCTAATATTGTAACCATTTGTCCCTATTAAGTCTAGATAGTTGCGACTTTAATACCAGCGAAGTTTAATGTAACAGTATTTATATTTATAACAGTAGTAGTTGTAATTCTTAGCGTGTAAAATGTAGTTCATTTATAATTTAGTCATATATTAAATATAGTAGTTAATAGTTGTGAGTGTGGTTGTGTTATTCTGCACCATTTAATTGCCATCCCATAGTATGGGTTCTAGTGGTTTGATGTTTGGTGTGTTTAACATAACAATAGTTATGTAATTGGTAATAATTAAGGTGATGTAGAACAACAGCTGGATCTATTTAATCTATCCAACTGTCTAATATATTGCATAGGTGCAATATCAGCGTTATAGATATATGAGTGTTTATTATATAGCATTTTAAGTGTATTTGTCCTAGGTATAGATATGTATCAAACACTATGGAAAGTTCACACAGGCTTAATATTTTAGATGGAAGTTCAATATTCTATGGATCAATTCGATGATAGTCTTCCCGATGCCCAACAAATGGGTATGTATTATTCTGGATATAAGTGTAAATGTTACATCAGCCTGGTTGAAAAATTGTATAGTATACTATTTTTATATTTATCTCTTTCTTGTTTAAGATTACTCTTTGGACACCAGTTTTTCCGACGTATTTTTACACGTTATGAGTGATGATGTTGGTGCTGACGCAGGAACAGCAGTGGTGGCTGATGCTAATACTAGTCCGGAAGCAAGCGGGACTAATTTACAACAGACTATACCCGGTAAGCTGCGTATATAGCTATATATTTATATATGTGTGGTGCAGTAAATACTAATTCTTTATGCATCTGGTGGTTTTGAATATTATTTTTGTATTATTTATTTCTTTCTTAAGATGACTTTATGGATTTTGATCTTGACGCCTTGTTATTAAGCGCTGTGGATGGTGATGCTAGCAACATGGCGGTAGCAGGGGCACAGACTGGTGCTAATACTAGTGCAGCTACAAGCAATATTAATTTACTAAAGGCTATCGCCGGTAAGTTGTATGTATGTATATACTGTATGTACTGTATATTAACAAATATTTAGACATGAAAGTAAATACTAAATTTTATACAGATGTTTTGCATCCAGACTACGGGACTGGCACCCAGCAGCCTCCTAAACCAACTAAAAAACGTGACAAGTCGCTACGTCAGATGGCGGCAAATAGAAGAGGTAATGAGTACACAGTAAGGGTACTGGGCAAAAGAAATGAATTTTTGCCATAGACTAATGGTTATATTTTATTCATAGACCGTAAACTGCTGTGGAAGAAAAGCTTATTTTCCAAAGAAAATACACCCACCACCCCTAGGACAGCAAGTATCCCCACAGCAACAGCCGGTGCTTCGGCAAGTAATATGGTGACGGCCACTATCACTTCACCGCCTCACAAATGTAAGTATATATTTAGATATATGTATACAGTCTTTATATATGCAATCTGCACATTGTTTCACATGTTTCTGACACAACTATAACTCTTTTCTTTTAGCTACACATGCTGTCCAGAAAAAAACAGCTAGCGCGATTCTACAACCACTAACGGAATGTCCTGCTAACGCTACTACAGTGCAGGTCGAAGTACATGCGACTAATAGGTGTGTGAGAACACAGCCTCTATCACCGCTTTGTTTGGGAGGTCAAGAAGGTGGCGCTCCTAAAGTCATACATCGTGAAAAGACACGTCCAACATCGATGACCCATAAATACGAGCAACGCGCAATCAAGACCGCAACAACACCTTTACCCACATTAATACAGAGCACAACCACAATTGACCTGACACAGCCAGAGTGTGTTGCGCCAACAACACAGAGCGAACCATCAACTGACAAGACTCAAGCGGCTCTGGAAGCGCTCGATAGAGAAATCGACCAGCTAGCTGATGGTAAGCCTGTGCATCATGATTTTACTATTGTGAAGCCCTTGAAGAGGCGACGTTCAGGACGTTCAGGACATAGTAAAAAACAAAAACTTAATGCAGCGGAAACATGCATAGGTTCCGTTGGATGGTACGGTGAAGAAATTAAAATGTTTCACAAGATGGCGGCAAAGTACATTGAGTACAGAAACGCACGTAGCCAGATTAATTTTTTCTGTGACACCTATGATAGGTTATTGTCAGCACCCCCAACACGTGAAAATGTTGCAGAGCTACACGCTTTCGCAAAACAGTATGGAGATGTACCATCTGATGAATCAAATAAATCGATGTGACTAGACATGGTTGGATATGGATTGCATAATTTGCCTAAAATACCGTTACATAGGTCTAATAGGTCTAGAGTTCTAAAACGAGCTGTATAACTATTAATGAGTTCTAGACGTTCACTAGCAGTGAGAAGGCGCAAAAAGGCCACAATAACTACACAAGAGCCACAGGCCCCAATACACCACACAAACCAGTCTTTACATTCCCAAGATATAGCTGTAGATTGCTGCAACAATGCATCTCCAACTTCACAAAGCAACTCACATATTGAAACACATGCTGAAAATGTACATGATCATGATTTCGCTGGTGATGTTGTTGATGATGCTGAAGGTAATAATGTACAGGACGTTAATGCTAGTGGCGATAATGTACGGGGCAGTGATAATCCTGTCTTTTTACACCATTTTTATCACCATGAAAGACAGCTCCTCAATTTCAACGCACGCTTGCATAGCGATCATTTCAGGTTTGTAAATTTAGAGCGTATACAGTCATTTGTAGAGGCCATGGACATTGTCCATGATGCCATTCAATCATTACTGGACAGAGTCATCAGAGACATTGAGCCTGGTGACTTTATTCAGTTAAGACTTGAAGGCGGTGATACCTTAGACTCTATTTTCACTACAAAACAAACACGGGAGGATTTTAGTTCTGAATCATTTTTAAATTCTGTTGCTCGTGCACTGCAAAGTAATGCAGAATGCATAGCATCCAATTCCCTGAAATTAGTCGTTACAATTATTAAAAACAGACGCGGGGGTGTGAAAAGACGCTTGAAATCTATAGCGAGCAGCCAGATCATTAAACAAAAGAGACGCTGGCTGTACGATTTTAACAATTACAGCACAAATATGTGTTTTGCTGTTAGCGTGTGTGCACTGATGGCTGACACAGATGTCAGTGACGCCATTTTATTGAGCCGCGCTAAAAGCATACACACAGCCCTGGGCATCCCTGAGAGTCAGCTAGTAAGTTTTAGCGATATTGCAGTTTTTGAGAATCATCTGGACGTCACAATTAAAGTGTTGTACTACAATAAGGGTGATTGGCGGTACTTTCAAACAGCTAATACAGCTAGGGTCAAAACCGTATTCATATTGCATCATGATAATCACTACTATGGAATCAAAAATATGAAGGGTTTTATCGGTGAGGCTTACTTTTGTGAAAGATGCAATTCGGTGTTTCATCACAAATATAACCATTCTTGTCAGTATTTTTGTAAAGCCTGTCAAAAAGAGGCCTGTGTGGAAAGCCCTGTTGCGGAACAACCTCGGTGTCCTATCTGTCGTGTCTATTGTCGCTCGAGCAGGTGCTTAGATAACCACATGCAATTAGCTGTAGATAACCCAACATTCTGCAGGATGAAAACATTTTGTGATGAATGTCACCATTTTGTGTACAGAAATAGCGAGACTGAGCATAAATGTAGCGGTCTGCGTTGCTCTGTTTGTCGCATGCGCCTAAATAAGTTTGATGATCATCTTTGTTACATGCAGCAGTATGTACCAAAGGGCGAGACAGATCGATATATGTTTTATGACTTTGAATGCATGCAGGAGACAGGCACGCACATCCCAAATTACATTTATGCCACAACGCTGTATGGACACCCTTCCTGGGAGTTTGAAGGTAAAACATGCACTCATGACTTTGTTCAGTTTTTAACCAGCGGTAAATTTTCAGGCTATACGTGTATAGCCCACAATGCCGGCAGATATGACGGTTACTTTATTGTTAAGGAGTTGATTGCTGAAAAACTACAAGTGAAGCTGATAGCCCAAGGTGGTCGTCTCTTGTGTGTGACGCTACCTGATTTGGGAATAAGATTCATAGACTCGCTCAATTTCATCCCCATGAAGCTTAGTAAGCTACCACAAGCTATGGGTTTTTCGGGTTCAAAAGGTCATTTCCCACACTTTTTTAATACTGAGGAAAATCAAAACTATGTGGGACCCCTACCACCTGTAAAATATTACGGGGTGGAGTATATGACACCTAGTGAGAAAGGTGAGTTTATGGGGTGGTATGATGCCCAGACAGACACCATTTTTGACATTAAGTCTGAGCTAAAATCTTATTGCAAACAAGATGTTGAGATTCTGAGACGCTCGTGTGAACTCTATAGAGAGCGGGTTATGGACATGACGAGGAAAAATGTTAGCATATACTGTAAACGAGAAAAGAAAAAAATTGTAGTGCCCAGATGTGTTGATCCGTTTCAGCTCATCACCTTGGCATCTGTATGCATGGCCATGTACAGGTTTAAATTTCTTCCAAAACAGACCATCGCCATTTTACCTGGTGATAATTATCACAAAACAAAAAAGCGTTTTTCGTCCCCCGCTATACAGTGGCTCATGTATGTAGCACACACAGAGAACATCGCCATTCAGCATGCTTTGAGAGGTGGTGAAAAACAAGTCGGGAAATATTTTTTAGACGGTTACGCCTGTGTTAACAACCAACACATAGCCTTTGAATTTCAGGGTTGTTTTTACCATGGCTGCCCTGTATGTTATAATGAAAATGACACAAATAAGGTCACAAACACATCCTATGGCCAGTTATATTATGCCTTTCTAGCTAAAAAGCGTTACTTGCAGTAATGGGGTACACAGTGAGATTGATTTGGGAGCATGAGTGGAATGAAATGATTGAAAAAGATTCCAACCTTCAATCATTTCTTCTTGAAATGGATTTCCCCAAACCTTTAGAGCCCCGTGATGCACTTTATGGGGGTCGTACTAACGCCATTAAACTCTATCACAGTCTGGAAGATGGGGAAACATTACATTACTATGATTTCACAAGCCTGTACCCCTTTGTAAACAAAACTAAAACCTACCCTGTAGGCCATCCGCACATTATCTATGAGAATTTTGGTTTCATTAAAAAATACTTTGGTATTGCCAAAGTCAAGGTCTACCCCCCAAGAGATTTATTTTTTCCTGTTCTGCCAGTAAAACTCAACAAAAAATTAATGTTCCCTCTTTGCTACACATGCGCTGAAAATTCACAGACAGAGGTTTGCGGTCATACTGACGAAGAAAGGTCTCTGACAGGTACATGGTGCACTATAGAGATTGAGCTGGCTGTAGAAAAAGGCTACAGGATAGCGCACATCTATGAAATCTGGCATTTTCCTGAAACCAGTGATGATCTGTTTGCCCCATACATTAAATTTCATCTTAGGGATAAGCAGGAAGCTTCCGGCTATCCCAGCTGGTGCACTGATGACGCCAAGAAACAGCAATACATTGACTGTTTTCTAGAGAGAGAAGGTGTGCAATTGCACCATGAAAATATAGACGTGAATCCGGCTAAGAGGCAAATATCTAAGCTGTTTTTAAATTCTTTATGGGGTAAGTTTGCACAGCGATCTAATTTACCTTGTACCAGCATTGTTAGTGACCCCGATGAGCTTTTTCAGCATGTGTTTCTACCGTACTATGACGTTTCAATGCTTCATTTTATTGATGATGAAACAGCGACCATTAATTGGAAATATGCAAAAGGCCACCACACCGTCAACAAAAACACAAACATTTTTATTGCCTGTTTTACAACGGCGTATGCCAGACTAGAGCTTTATTCTCTGCTGGACCGGTTGCAGGAAAGGTGTCTTTATCACGACACAGATTCAGTTATTTTTGTGCAGAGAGATGGTGAGTGGAACCCGACTTTAGGTGATTACCTGGGGGAATTGACCAGTGAGATACCCGAGGACACTTACATCACCGAATTTGTATCTGCGGGCCCAAAAACCTACGGATACAAACTCAATAATGGCAAAACTGTTTTAAAAGTGAAGGGTATAACACTCAATGTTGCTAACACACAATCTATTAATTTCAACAGTCTAAAAGATTTAGTACTGGACTATCCGCGTAATTGTGACGCAGAAACCCAGAGACGTATTATCATTGAACAATCGGGTATTGTGAGAAATAAAAAGTACTGGGATATCGAAACAAGGCCATTACGCAAAACACAAAAGTGTGTTTACACAAAGCGCCGGCTGTTAGACGATTTTACCACCCTTCCATTCGGCTATTAGTTGCGGATCATGATGGACCCGAGACTGCAGCACCCATTCTCCTGTATTCTAGCAGGGCCATCTAATTCTGGAAAAAGTTATTTCGTAAAACAGTTATTACATAATATTGAAACCCATTTTTCGCACAAACCCGATAATATTGTTTGGTTTTATTCATGCTGGCAAAAACTGTATGATGAAGTTTCTCTCTCTTTTCCCAACATCAGATTTGTGGAGGGTCTGCCGCATACATTCGTAGATGATGACTTATTCCCGCCTGACAAGGTAAATTTGACTATTGTTGATGACCTAATGGAGAGTGCTAATGATAACTGTGAGATAGAAAAAGCATTTACCAAGTATGTACACCACAGAAACCTCAGCATTTTCTACCTGGTACAAAACATATTTTGTCAGGGTAAGAAAAGTCGCACGATAAATTTGAACACAAAGTACATGGTACTTTTTAATAATCCTCGAGATAAATTACAAATTGTTACGTTAGCACGCCAAATGTACCCCGGAAAAACGCGCTTCTTCTTAGAAGCTTTTGAGGATGCCACACGGGAGCCTTATGGGTATTTGCTTGTAGACTTGAGAGCCAATACCCCCGAGGATCTTCGTTTAAGGACGGGGTTGTTTCCACCAGCTATGCCCGCTGTATATATCCAAAAGAAAATTACTTCTAAAAAGTGAATTTTACACTAAATCAGACATTCTATGCTGTGTACGCAGTGTTGTAAAGATGTCTGAGAGAATCCGTCGTAACTGGGCTCTCTTAAAAATGCTGGTGAAGGCAACTCCTGCTGTCAGAAAAACTATTTTATGCAATGCGAGCCGTGATTTAATTACAGCCATTGCAGAGATTGCATTAAACATCTTGAAAGGGCGAATTCCTCTGAAAAAGCGGCAAAAAAATATACTAAAGAAGTGGCGTAAAGCTATAAGAACCCTGAGTGATAAATCACAGCCCATAAAGAAAAAGAAACGTCTACTAAAGCAGACCGGTGGGTTTAAGGGTCCTCTTTTAGGCTTTGCAATCCCGATGATAACAAGTCTACTCACGGGCAAATAATGCAACATACAGAGAAAATGTATCTAGTCCCCAAACAAGAACTAATCAAACTAAACCCTCCAGTTAGCGGCAACATACGACAGAATGTTATTCGCCGCCTTGATGATGAAATTAGTGAAATTTTACAGCGTCGTGACATACCAGACGATGTGAAAATTAAAAAATATAGCGATGTATTACAGAGATACTTGGTTCATGCTAAACATGATGCGATGGAGCTATCAACTTTAAAGATCATTAACACTCCTGAGTCTGATCATCAGCAATTGTCAAATTCAGACCCTAATCAAAACAAAACAGCCTTTGAAATTGTAAGTCATGTAAACCAGCGATATAAAAAGAATGCAGAATTTTTACTAAACAGACTGCTGCAGAACAAAAATATTACATCGTGGAATGATAAAAACGAGTTTATTTTCAAAGGTTCTGTAATACCGGGATCGAACATGCTGGATTTAGTACGTAATACAACACAGAGCCATGCCTTGACTAACAGAAATTTACCCCAGGGATGGAATACGTTTATGCAGGCAATGGCCGAGTTAAATATACCGTCTACCATAGTGGGAAATCCCACTACTAGAGCGCTTTTAGACAGCTTAAAAATGCCCATCAATGAAGCTAGTGGCATATCTAAACCTCAGACTCTATCGACACCCCGCCGTCCAATTCAATCTTTACATTCTCCATTAGGTTTGACACAAGCAAGTTTGCTGCCTAAAAAAAGGACTTTCCCGATACTGCAATCAATGTGGCTCACAATGTAACAGCTGGACTGATGACTTGTTATACTCTAAATAATTATGTAAGAGACGTAACATATGTATATTATTAAATAGTGTATTATGCCAGTGATTATAATTTTATATTGTACTGTTTTACAAGTGTAATGTATATGACGTTTTGCATTCCTACTGAATTGATGTGCAACTGAATGTAATTAAATTCTGAGCAATAAACTTTTTAAATTTTGATATCGTGTCTGTCTTTCATTTTTTATACAAACAGTATAAAACACAAACTTTCTACATGGGTGCTATAAGAAATGCTTTACAGCATAAGACGCGTAATAGTATAATTGGCCATATACATAATATGCCCAACCAAATTACACTATCAGAATGAATTCTGTATCAAACGCCTATAAAATAAATTTGGCCATATACATAATATGTCCAATCAAATTACACCTAGCAGAATGAATTCTGTATCAAACGCCTATAAAATAAAATTTGGCCATATACATAATATGCCCAATCAAATTACACTAGCAGAATTCTGCAACAAAACCACACCGAATAAAATGGTATGATTCCAAACAATTACACTAAATCAGATTTCTCATAATCAGTGAATAAAATAGTGGGATCCTAAGCATTTACACTATCAGGATTGCACTCAAACCCCTAATCAAAAGCCTAATCAAAAACCTATAAAATATAGGGCCTGTCAGGAGAGGGGAGGGGGTGTGTTTAATACACTTTGATAGGGGCGGGGCACCTGTCAGATTTCTTTTTGACGAGACATATGGCCCCCTTACTCAGGTACACCCGCGTACCGCTGGGAACAGAGCACGCACGGTGCACTGGGTCCTAGGTCAGGCGACAGTTTCAGATGGCCGGGCAAATACCTACACAGTGAGGGTGTGACGCCCTGGACTAGTCAGGTCGTCACAGGGTTCTGCACAATCTTTCTCTCCTCATGCAGGGATGAAACCCCCATGGTTCTGGGCTCCCGTCTTGCAGTACTGGCTCCACCAGCATTCACAAATCCTAGATACACCTTGCACCACACTCTGTCAGGCACACCAGTGGGTGTCTCCATTCTCCGGGTGCGGCGCCTCCTCTTTTGGCCATCTTTGTCCTTCTTTTGAAGCATGGGTGCACGACATGTCTTATGTCATGCACACAGGCGGGCATTGAGGTCCCGCTCATGTGCACTACAATATTTTGATCTGCCCTGCTCAGAATCGCTCCAGAGGTCAGAAATTAATAAAACTCTATGAGAGCCTCATTCTAGCTCTCATAGATTTGCATTGAGCACTTTTGCGTCAACTTCTAATTTACGGCCAGTCAGAAGTTACAGTAACAAGATGGCGGCGCAAAACCGGAATTGCGCTGAGAAAAAAAGCATGAAAATGGCAGAAGGTATATATAAGACAGAGGGCTTACATTTAAAGCGCTAATCCAGCCCTGAAAAAAAAAACCCGGTGTAATGATGCTTTAACTCTTTAACAACCACCGATACGCCTTTTAACAGCAGTCATTAAGGGACCTTATTCCTCAGCACCACTTTTTAACAGCGCTGAGAAATAAGTAAGTAACGTAGCCCAGCGGGTGGAAAACCTGTTGGTGTCAGTTGTACATGATAGCTGACAACCATGAGCATTGGCCCCAAACGGTTTTGAAGCCAATCTTGACCGATTAAGGCTTTAAATACCGTTGTCAACCGTGACAGCGGTATCTAAGTGGCTAAAGAGGTGTTAAGGGCCCCCCTAAGCAAGATTGTCCCACCCACGATGATAAGCCCGGGTGCCGATTGTTGCCATGGTACTGTGGGGCCAGCTTATGAACCTATGGTATGGTGGCATGTAAGCTCCAGCTGTGAGCAGGGTCTTACAGGTTGTCAGTCACTGACACTGATCTCATGTGCTTATGTACACAAGCATGAGATCAGTGATCAAAGTGAATAAAAATCAAGTCCTACAGTGGGACTAAGTGAAAAAATAAAGTTAAAATGTGTAAAACACAAAAAAAGCGTACACAAATCACAAACACCCATTTTGGCACTAAAAACACAGCTTTTGTGTTCAAGAAAAAATACACAAGAAATCGTACACATACCGTATTTTTCAGACTATAAGACACACTTTTTCCCCCCAAGTATTGGGGGAAAGTGGGGGGTGCGTCTTATAGTCTGAATGTGGCTGCGGGGAATGAGGGTGCTGCGGTGGAGCGGGTTATCTGTGGCATGAGCAGGCTGTAGCAGCCTGCCGTGACCACCACGTGGGCCCGCTCATTTCATATGCACACCCATCCTCCCGCCCATGCGGGAAGTGCGCGCATAGTAAAGAGCCGGCCCACATGATCACCCCTGGCAACTACAGCCTGGAGTGATCATGTGCGGCTGTATTCACCGCCCCCCGCGCATCATCATCAGCACGGGGGGCAGTGAATCAGTATACTCACCCGTCACCGTTCCCCTGCAGCATCGTGATCTCCTCCTGTCTGCCGGCTAGCTGATCTGTGTAGAAGCGGTGAGCACAGCGATAACGTCATCCCTGTGTGCACCGCTAGTCTCCACACAGGTCAGCTGACAGGCAAACAGGAGGAGATCGTGATGCTGCAGGGGAACGGGGACGGCTCCACACTCCAGTGGCGATGCTGCCGGCACAGAGAGGAGGAGGAGCGATGCTGCATGGAGCGAGGAAAAGTGAGTATAAACGTTTATTATTTTTGTGTGCCAAATGTAGCGGGACATATAGCAGGATGAGGGTATATAGCAGGATGGATAGGGGTATATATAGCAGGATAGGGGTATATAGCAGGATGGATGGGGGTATATAGCAGGATGGGGATATATAGCAGGATGGGGGCATATTCCAGGATGGCGTTATATAGCAGGATGGCGGTATATAGCAGGATGGCAGTATATAACAGGATAAGGGCATATACCAGAATGGCGCTATGTTGCAGGATGGGGGCTATACAATGATGGCGGTATATAGCAGGATGGGAATATATACCAGGATGAGGGACATATATACAAGGATGGGGATCATACACAAGGCAGGAGGATCATTATCAGGATGGGTTACCTTAGTAGAGAATTTGGGGACATTACCCCCATAACAGTGTCAGCATTAGATCCTTGCCCCATAAGTGTGTCATCACCACATTTTTTGCTTAAAATTTTATTTTCCTATTTTCCTCCTCTAATACCAGGGTGCGTCTTATGGTCCAGTGCGTCTTATAGTCCAAAAAATACGGTAATTGGTATCGCCACGTCCAGAACAACCCGATCTATAAAAATGTCACGTTACTTATTCCATACGGCGAATACCGTAAAAAAGAAATAAATAAGAAACCCACGAAAAAATGACATCTCTTCTTTATACTTGCACACAAATGAGAATAAAAAGCAATAAAAAAATCATAATTAAAAAAATTATAGCAATGAAACCGCCAAACCGTACGGCAAAAAACAAGCCCTAATATGGCTCATTCGGAAATAAAAAGTTACAACTCTCAGAATATGGAGATGCATAAAAGAAATAATTTTTTGTAAATTATAAATATTAGTGTGTAACAGTAGCAAAGTATAAAAAAAAACACTATATAAATCTGGTATCATTCTGTGAATCCCCCTGACTGTGTGTGTCCTGTTGGGACCCGGTCGCTCTCAGCCCTTAGCCACATTGAGGCCTATTTTAGACCCATGGTAAGGTTTTAATATTAGAGAGTGTAGGTACTATCCCAACTGGGTACACATTGGCGTTGGTGGGATAGCTTTATGCTTTTTTTGATCAAAAACAGTGTTTACTAAGTACCCTATGTTTATATGCACTATGCTTTTATTTAGTTACAGCAGGGTATGTTTTCACAATTTTTTCCTTGGTTTCTCTTTGTCCCATAACCAGTGTGAACATGGTCTCACAAGTTCCATATATACCATCTCATACTCCGGCTCACTTTTTTGTTTTTATTAGTGTGTAACAGTAGCAAAGTATAAAAAAAAACACTATATAAATCTGGTATCACTGTAACCGAAGAATAAATCGGTCTTTTACTTTAACCGCACAGTGGCAATATGAAAAAAAGTGAATTGCTGGATTTGTTCATTCTTCATCGGAAAAGTCTGAATAAAAAGCGATCAAAAACTGTTATGTGAAAGAGACAGACAAAGAGAGACAGACAGGCAAATAAACAGAGAGAGACAGACAGAGACAGACAAAGAGATACAGAGACAGACAGGGAAAGAGACAGACAGGGAAAGAGACAGACAGAGAAAGAGACAGACAGACAAATAGACAGAGAGACAGACAGAAACAGAGACAAACAGATAGACATATACGAGACAGACTGTCAGGTTTCCAGGTTTTCCAGTTCTCTTTTGAATGAGCTTGCCCTCAGTTAACATGGAGTTTAAGGTTCTGTTGCCCTACTTCCTGTCCAGCTGCTTAAAAGGCCGCCTCTCAGCCCAGTCCAGTGCCTGAGTATACTGCTTGCTGTGTGCTCCTGCTTTGCTGTTTCTACTTCCTGATTGCCTTGGATTCTCCTGAAACTCTACCGACCGACTCTGGACCATACCCGGTTTTCTTCAAGCTGTGCCCGGACTCCGTCTGCCGTCTTTGATCAGCACTCTGCCCGGTTCGTAACCACTCTGGACAATCATCCCGTACGGACACTCCTGGACTATACCACTTGCCCCTTGTGTACCGGCTGCCGCACATTTAGGCCTTCCAGGGTTGATTGCCGGACAGTCCCTGTACAGGGGTTCGCTCTGGTGGTCTCCCTGGGGGAGTCCGGTGCGTGGCCCCGGGAATCCCCTTCGCTCCGTTTTGTGTGTTGTTTTACTGTGTTTATTCCCGTTGTGTATCTACCGTGGTGACATATTATATAACATCTTGTACCAAGAACTCGTCTCTGTTGTCATTGCCCTAACGCAATCGAAATCCTCAGAACATACAGTAGTATTACATTATACTCAGGCCATAAGAGGATTTCGCTGGGGCAATGACTGAGACACGAGTAGATCAGCTCTTTTCCATGATCAACTCCTTGCAGCAGGAGATGGAGGCGGTGCAAACTAAACTCAGAGATGTGGAGGCACAGCTGGGCCATGATCACCAGGTACTGGGTCCGGCTATTCAGGATTTGCAAGTCAGAGTGGAGGCTCAGGAAGCCGTCCCCACTACGTCCGTATCAGCTGCCGGTATGCCTAGGTTACCCCCATTCCGTTTCAATGGTGATCGTAGTCAGTTTCGTGGATTTGTGAACCAATGTATACTGTTTTTTGATGTACATGCTGATTATTACCGTTCTGACCGGTCCAAAGTGTTATGTATAATCATGTTATTAACCTCACGAGCACTGGCTTGGGCTAATCCTATGATAGAGAATCGGGACATCCGTTTAAATCACCTGGATGACTTTCTGAACGCAATGGCGCAAATGTTTGATGATCCGAATCGCCGTGCTACCGCTGAATCGGCTCTCCTTTCCTTACGTCAGGGAAAGCGTTCTGTCGTTGAATACGCCACTGAGTTCAAGAGGTTAGTGGTAGACACCGACTGGGGAAACAATGCATTATTGTCTGTATTCAGAAAAGGTTTGTCCAGTACCATCAAGGACGAGTTAGCTCGTTCCGAATCTCCAGGGGATTTTGAACTGTTTCTCCAGCACTGTGTGCGTATTGATACCCGCTTGACGGAGCGTAGACAGGAAAAATGGGCAGCTGTAAACCGTGTAAACAACTTTGCGTTTCCTTCTAGAGAACCCGCTCTCAGGACACCACGGGAGGCCGAGGACGTTCCTATGCAAGTGGACTCTCTGCAAAAGCGAGAGACCAACGAACGTCGCGAACACCGGCTCCGTGAGCGTTTGTGTTTCTATTGCGGTCAATCGGATCATTTCTTGATCGACTGCCCGAAACGTCCGAATCGCCCAAATAAGGTATTGGCAGCCATGGCAGAGTGTGACAACACGGACGCAGAGTCCGATATCTCTGAGGCAAGTGGGCACTTGGATGCGGTATTTCCCTTGACTGTAATGTCAACCTCACCGAAGGACTCAGAAGGGAAATATACCCATTGCTCGCTCCCCATTCAGATCCGGTGGGAGGGGCATCTAATACCTACCTCTGCAATGATAGATTCTGGGGCAGGGGGAAATTTCATGGACTCCTCTTTTGCCAGGAAACACGGTATCCGGACTCGGCAAAGATCCTCACCGGTTACCATGGAGACGGTAGACGGATCTCCGTTAAGCTCTGGACCAGTGGATCAGGAAACAGTACCGCTAGAATGCGTGATGAAGCCAGGTCAGCAGGAGACCCTTGTTTTCATGATAATTTCTTCTCCTCATTTTCCGATTATTTTAGGTATTCCGTGGCTACGGTCTACGAATCCGGTCATCGATTGGGAAACTAAGGAAATAACCTTCCCACCGCAGAGTGGTCCGACCATTAGTCCAACTGTTCCGGTTCCAGTAACACCGAATGCGGAGGGCACTGTACAGGTACCTGTTCTACCCCCGGTTTATGATGACTTTGCTGACATATGCGACAAAAGAAAAGCCGATCGGCTTCCCCCGCATAGACCGTATGATTGCCCCATAGACTTACTTCCAGGGGCGGAGATTCCGTTTGGCCATGTCTACCCGTTGGCGGCACCTGAGCTAGAAGCACTAAAAGAATACATTGATGAGAGCCTAGCCAAGGGATTTATTCGCCCGTCTACCTCACCAGCAGGGGCACCCATCTTTTTCGTGAAAAAGAAAGAGGGGACTCTGAGACCCTGTATTGACTACCGGGAACTGAATAAAATAACCATCCGGAACCGGTATCCGTTACCGTTGATTCCTGAGCTATTGGAGAGGGTCCAACAGGCAAAAATATTCACCAAATTGGATCTCCGTGGGGCATATAATCTACTTCGCATACGTCCCGGAGACGAGTGGAAGACCGCGTTCCGATGTCGGTATGGACATTTTGAGTACCTAGTGATGCCTTTTGGACTTTGTAACGCTCCCGCGGCTTTCCAACATCTAGTTAACGATATTTTTAGGGATATCATGGACCAATTCATGGTGATTTATCTGGACGATATCCTAATTTTTTCTGATTCCTTACAGGAACACCAGGAGCACGTCAAGACCGTACTTACCCGGCTGAGGGAAAATCACCTGTACATTAAACTGGAGAAATGCGAATTCCATTGCTCACAGATACAATTCTTAGGGTATGTCATCTCTCCTCAGGGACTGAACATGGAGTCTGGCAAGATACAAGCAATTCTGGACTGGCCGGAACCGGGTAACGTCAAAGAGGTACAACGCTTTGTCGGTTTTGCCAACTTTTACCGACGTTTTATCCGTAATTTTTCAGAGATCGTTCGTCCCATCACTCTGTTAACCAAGAAAGGACAGAAGTTTGTGTGGTCCGCCCAGGCCCAGGAAGCCTTCCATCGTCTCAAGGTTTGTTTTACCTCAGCGCCTATATTGGTACATCCGAATCCCGCACTTCCCTTTATCGTGGAAGTCGACGCTTCCGACTACGCATTAGGGGCCATCCTTTCTCAAAGGACTGGGGACAAGAGTCTCTTACATCCGTGTGCTTTCTTTTCCCGCCGGTTGTCCCCTGCAGAAAGGAACTATGACATTGCGGACAAGGAATTGTTAGCGATTATTTCCGCTTTCAAGGAATGGAGACACCACTTACAGGGAGCCGCGCAGCAAGTGATAGTACTCACAGATCATCGTAATCTGGAATTTCTTAAGTCTGCCAGGTGCCTGTCTCCACGGCAAGCCCGTTGGAGCCTATTTCTTAACCAATTCAATTTTGTCGTTACATACCGTCCAGGTTCACGTAATGGGAAAGCCGATGCCTTGTCCCGAATCCACGCCGTGGACTCCGTGCCTGGAACCCCGTCTCAGACCGTGTTATCGGATGCCAATTTCGTTGGAGTAATCCAGGACCAGGACTTGTGGAAGGACATCAAGCTGGCCTATGATGGTGACGTATTTCTTGCTGCCCCCCCGAATGATGTAACTCTTGTTCTTCGGAATGGTGTGTGGTTGAGAGAGCGACGCATTTATGTCCCGGAGGCCGTAAGACTTCGGGTTCTCAAGTTGGTCCATGACTCCGTGTTGGCTGGTCATAGGGGGGTACAGAAGACGCAGGAATTTCTGAGCCGTTTTTTCTGGTGGCCTACCTGTCTAAAGGATGTAAAGGACTATGTCCACTCATGCATGGTTTGTGCCCGGTGCAAGGTCCCTCGTGTGGCTCCTACGGGACTCCTCCAACCGTTACCCGTGCCATCTCGCCCTTGGGGGTCTATCTCCATGGATTTTATTGTGGAGTTGCCAGTCTCAGGCGGGCACAATACCATCTTAGTGGTGGTGGATCGATTGACTAAAGCTGCTCACTTCATTCCGTGTACCGGTCTTCCCTCAGCCGCAGAGACAGTGGATTTGGTTATCCAGAACGTATTCCGATTGCATGGGGTACCAGACGAGATCATCTCTGACCGGGGCGTGCAGTTCACGTCTAGGTTCTGGAAGGGCTTTTGTACGGCACTCCAGATTGATGTCTGTTTGTCTTCTGCATACCATCCTCAGACAAATGGGCAAACCGAACGGACGAATCAAACCCTGGAACAATACCTTCGATGTTATGTCAGCCATCTCCAAGACGATTGGTTGAAGATGCTTCCGTTGGCGGAGTTCTCCTATAACAACACTCAGAGCAGCTCCACTAAGGTAACGCCCTTTTTTGCTAACTTGGGTTATCATCCGAATGTTTTGCCTAGGTCACCGGTTGCGGTTTCGGTGCCGGCGGTGGAGGACAGATTGACAGAGCTTCGACAGAATCTGGAGGTTCTAAAGGACACTGTGGCTACGGCCCAGGAGCGTTACAAGAGGTCGGCAGACACTCACCGGAAACCGGCACCCATGTACAAGGTAGGGGACTCTGTATGGTTATCCACCAAAAACCTGAGATTGGGTGTTCCTTCGCAGAAGCTGGGACAAAAATTCATCGGTCCGTTTAAGATCACCGGGATCGTGAGCCCTGTGGCCTGTCGGCTACGGTTGCCGCACCATCTAAAGGTACACCCGGTCTTTCATTTGTCTCTCCTCAAACCTGTCTCCCCTAATACGTTTCGTGGTCGTGTTGTGCCTCCTCCTCCGCCTGTGATGGTCGACGGCGAGGAGCAGTTCGTGGTTGAGGACATTATTGACTCCCGGCTCCATCGTCGTCGGCTTCAATATCTGGTACGTTGGCAGGGGTACGCCCCCGAGGACGATTCCTGGGAACCGGTGGGTAACATTCGGGCACCCCGGAAGATCGCTCAGTTTCATCGACGGTTCCCGGACAAGCCGGGCCCTGATCCGTCCTGAGGCCGTCTCTGGGGGGGGGGAGTAATGTCAGGTTTCCAGGTTTTCCAGTTCTCTTTTGAATGAGCTTGCCCTCAGTTAACATGGAGTTTAAGGTTCTGTTGCCCTACTTCCTGTCCAGCTGCTTAAAAGGCCGCCTCTCAGCCCAGTCCAGTGCCTGAGTATACTGCTTGCTGTGTGCTCCTGCTTTGCTGTTTCTACTTCCTGATTGCCTTGGATTCTCCTGAAACTCTACCGACCGACTCTGGACCATACCCGGTTTTCTTCAAGCTGTGCCCGGACTCCGTCTGCCGTCTTTGATCAGCACTCTGCCCGGTTCGTAACCACTCTGGACAATCATCCCGTACGGACACTCCTGGACTATACCACTTGCCCCTTGTGTACCGGCTGCCGCACATTTAGGCCTTCCAGGGTTGATTGCCGGACAGTCCCTGTACAGGGGTTCGCTCTGGTGGTCTCCCTGGGGGAGTCCGGTGCGTGGCCCCGGGAATCCCCTTCGCTCCGTTTTGTGTGTTGTTTTACTGTGTTTATTCCCGTTGTGTATCTACCGTGGTGACATATTATATAACATCTTGTACCAAGAACTCGTCTCTGTTGTCATTGCCCTAACGCAATCGAAATCCTCAGAACATACAGTAGTATTACACAGACAAAGAGATACAGAGACAGAAGCCAAGCTGGGTTCATGCCAAACCATCACCCCACGGATCACATTTACAACCTGCACAGCCTCATCAAGACCCACGTCCATGGCAAAAAAACAGGGGAAAATATTTGCATGTTTTGTGGACTTCAAGAAGACCTTTGACTCAATGTGGCACCTAGGCCTGTTCCTTATACTCCTGGAGAGCGGAATAGGTGGCAGAACCTTCGACGTGATCAAGTGTTCATACACTGAGAAACAGTGCAGCGTGAAGGTGAACGGAAAGAGGACGGCCCTTTTTCCAGCAGAGCCGCGGGGTAAGAGAGGGCTACAGCCTGAGCCCAACTTTATTCAATATCTACATATATGGACTGGCCTCAGCCCTGGAATCCTCCCCTGTCCCAGGTCTCAGCCTGCACGACCTAGAGGTGAAGTATCCTGCTGTACACAGATGACCTCCTGCTGCTTTCCCCATCCGAGAGAGGCTTCCAAGATAACCTGGCTGTGCTAGAAACATTCAGCACCACATGAGCTTTGCCCATCAACCAAAAGAAGTCTAAAGTCATGGTGTTTCAGAAGAGGAATTATAACAAAACCTCCACTCCCTCCCTCACACTAAATGGCGCCACACTGGAGAAGACCAGCAGCTATACCTACATCGGTCTGGAGCTAAGCCAAACTGGGAGCCTCAAGAAAGCAGCAGAGACCCTGAAAGGGAAAGCATAGAGAACCTTCTATGCCATCAGAAGACAACTGTACCACCTCAAACCACCAGTGAGAGTCTGGCTCAAGATATTCAACAGCGTCATCACACCTATACTGCTGTTATACAGCTAGGTATGGGGCCTAGTGACCTATATCCAGACCAGACAAAGTGGGATACCAGCCCAACCAATGTCTTCCATATGGAGTTCTGTAAATATCTCCTCCAAGTCCAACTCCTCCTGCACCTCAAACATAGCCTGTCGGGCAGAGCTGGGCCGATTCCCCTTATGGCTTAGTATACACAAGAGGGCGCTATCACACCAGGTGCACATACAGAACAGCAACCCCAGCTCCTACCATCGTAAAGCCCTGCTGAGCCAGAGCCCAGAGCAAGCCAGGAACCCTGGCAGCCAGTACAGCCAAAGTCAGCAACACACCCTGACAAAAGCCCAAATAAAAGATCTCAGAGAGCTGCAAGATGCAATACATAGAGGACTGGAAGAGTGAATTAGAGAACTCCCAGAAACTCATCATCTACCGGTAACTGCGGAGGGACTATATTCTAGCCCCATATCTGGAGAGGTTACACCACCCCAAAGACAGGCAGATCCTGAGTCTGTACAGACTGAGTGCCCACAGCCTAGAGGTGGAAACAGGGCAGCACTGACAGACATACAAGCCACGGGAGAACACACTGTGCCAGCAATGCCACCAGGGGTCTCTGGAGGACGAGGCGCATGTCCTGCTGCACTGTAACAAATACTCAGCAGTGAGGGCCTCCCACTTCCAGAAACTTACCACTCATACCGTCATACTTTCCATCCATGGACGAGGAGAGGAAACTCTGCATCCTACTGGGGGAAGAAGAATCAATGGTGGAGATCGCCACCCAATATATAACCACATGTCATAAGCTGAGGGGAACTAAAGACCTCCAAATGGACCATCATTCCCCAAATTGTGCCCCCAACACTTCATCCCCACAACCCTAACCCACTCCCCTGTCACACATCTTTTTCTTGCTTTGGCAACACTAATTGAATTTTGGTCCTGCCAATAAAGCCTATTTTATTTGATTTGAAAGGGAAAGAGACAGACAGAGAGACAGACAAACGCAGACAGGGAAAGAGACAGACAGAGACAGACAGACAGAGACAATAAATGCAAACAATTGCACACTGAAAAAGCCAAAAATATACTAGGGAAAATATGGCACTGCATTACTGCAAAAGAGAGATATTTAGTTTATGTATTGGCCAATGAATGTAAGCCCGGAAACCAAACGGCAAGGTATATCTCTGTATTCCGGGAACCTAACTCAAATGCCACTATCTAAGTTAAAAACATCCATATCTGGGAAAAAATGCCACTATTTGGACTGCAAACCTCCATGTATGGGCAGCTAGGCTCCTGCTATAATGGTTATGAACAGCCAGGTCTTAGGGCGGAGTGCCCAGTCAGAAAGAGGCTCACTAGAAATATCAAGTGGTAGCAGCATATGGATGGCAGCTTGGTGGCAGGACCTCAAAAAGCGACGTACGTTTCAATTATGTTGTTTTCTTCATCAGGGCAGAGGTGTTCTGACTCAGAACACCTTTGCCCTGATGGAGAAAACAACATAATCAAAACGTACGTCGCTTTTTGAGGTCCTGCCACCAAGCTGCCATCCATATGCTGCTACCACTGGTAGATATGTCATCACTATTCACACTAATTGTAGTGTGAATAGGTTCTGGATGGGTTACACTTTCTATGGGCATAGTCCCAGAGGGAACACTTGTAATATAACAGTCCCCCTGTTGTCATGTATTGATGTACTGATAAAAAGGTTATTGATCTGTATTGTTAACCCTGAAAGTGTTATATTATATTTTTTTCTATGGGCATATTCCCAGAGGGAATTACTTGTAATATATATGTCCCTCTTCAGGTACTGAAGTACTGATATAAAAGGCTATTGAAATGTACTGCTAACCCTGAAATTGATGCATCACTTTGGAGCTTGGTCCTGTATATTTTTTACGTATTTTTTACTTGATTTTAATGGATGTTCACTTGCTGTCTTTAAATAAAATCTTGTACACTTTTTTGCACTATAAAAACTCATTTGTCCTCGTGTTTGTAATATAATGTGGAGTTGGTGCTCATTGTGGGGATCCATGAGATTCATTAACCACAAAAAAACATTGTTTGGGGGTACGGAGTTTTTTGCTAATCCAAGGTGTGAGTGCTGTATAGAAGGTGTGAGTGCTGTATAGAAGGTGTGAGTGCTGTATATGGGGTGTCAGTGCTGTATAGAAGGTGTGAGTGCTGTATAGAAGGTGTGAGTGCTGTATAGAAGGTTTGAGTGCTGTATATGGGGTGTCAGTGCTGTGTAGAAGGTGTGAGTGCTGTATAAAAGGTGTGAGTGCTGTACAAAAGGTGTGAGTGCTGTGTAAAAGGTGTGAGTGCTGTGTAAAAGGTGTGAGTGCTGTATAGAAGGTGTGAGTGCTGTATAGAAGGTTTGAGTGCTGTATATGGGGTGTCAGTGCTGTGTAGAAGGTGTGAGTGCTGTATAAAAGGTGTGAGTGCTGTACAAAAGGTGTGAGTGCTGTATAAAAGGTGTGAGTGCTGTATAGAAGGTGTGAGTGCTGTATATGGGGTGTGAGTGCTGTATAGAAGGTGTGAGTGCTGTATACAAGGTGTGAGTGCTGTATAAAAGGTGTGAGTGATGTATAGGTGTGAGTGCTGTATAGAAGGTGTGAATGCTGTATATGGGGTGTGAGTGCTGTATATGGGGTGTGAGTGCTGTATATGGGGTGTGAGTGCTGTATAGAAGGTGTGAGTGCTGTATAGAAGGTGTGAGTGCTGTATAGAAGGTGTGAGTGCTGTATAGAAGGTGTGAGTGCTGTATAGAAGGTGTGAGTGCTGTATATGGGGTGTGAGTGCTGTATATGGGGTGTGAGTGCTGTATATGGGGTGTGAGTGCTGTATAGAAGGTGTGAGTGCTGTATAGAAGGTGTGAGAGCATCGGAAGCGATATGCTAATGACTCTCTGCTGCGGGTGTCAGCCGAGGGTCATGCGACTGTGATGCAATCTTGCGATCACATCACAGCTTCGGAGAAGAGGGAGGGAGCACTTTCTTCCCAATTCCTCCACTGTCTGCCTCTTTGTGCACCGCACTGTAGTCGCATAAAATGCGAGTGCAGGGCGATGTTTCACACGCTCCCTCAAGGTTGTATGGGAGTGCGTGAGCTGAGACTCGCTGAAAAACGCAGCATGCTGTGATTGCACCGAGAGCACGATTAGTGCCATAGAAAATTAAGCAAGAGGACACTGTTAATCCCATAGATTAACACTAGTGCGAGTGCAATCCGATTTTTTTGTCAGATCGCACTCGCACATGAAAATCGCAAGTGGTCATGAGCCCTAAGGGAGAGCACAGCTCTGGAGCCAGTCTGAGGTGGGGCCTAGGTAGTGGGTGGAACTAGGAAGAAGAGTAGAGAGAACAAGTGGAGAGAGGAACGAGGTATGACACGAAGGAGAAAGGTTCTGAGGACTGGAGCCGGTGGAGCTCATTCTAGGACAAGAAGGAAGCAGAAGAGGAAGAAGGGGTGCCAGAGTCACGGGCAGTGAGAGATCCACCTGTGGGGCTCGCATCCACATCCGACGCACCGGTGTGGAGGGACTAGGCCGCAAGGGGGAACCGGCCCCCAGACTAGTGGAGAACAAACAGGCTCAGCTAGCAAACCGGAGTCTGAGGTATCTTTATGTGCCGAAGCCACAGCCACACATGAATCCGCTGAAAGGGTGACCACATAGGGCTAGGTGACAGAGCGAAGGAGCCTCCCAAGCAAGGCCCGTGGACACCGGCTTAAGGCACTGTGTATGAGGCACAGGACAGAAGGGCGAAACCAGCGCAGGAAGATGACCAGGAAAGTCATACAGAAAGGGACACTGGTTATGTGCCTCTGAATTACCTAGGGATTGGCTGAATCCCGTTACCGCAGGACTCAGCATTCCAAGGGTGGTGTTTGATCGGCGGGCCGTGATAACCAGGAACTGCCAAATGTGAGTAAAAGAGCTAATGACTGCATCCCGCTGTGTCCTGGAATCATTGTCTACACCGCTAGCTCCGCGCTATTCAAAGCACTTTACCTGCTAAAGACTAAATACGGCTGCCCTGTGGCACAGCTCCATCTTTGAGGAGCTGTACCATCTTAGCTGCGTCACCATCTGCCCCAGCGGTCCCATCCCGCAGCGTCAGCTAAACGTTGCCGAATACCACAGGTGGTGTCACAACTTATCTCGAGTGCCCCACTGCCCACCCGCACGTGGGTTATCCATGTGCTGTACGTGATCTGTGTCTGTCATCCGTGATAGCACATGGACATTGTAACAGTGTGTCCCTCCCCCGCCTTTGCTCATGGTGTAATAAATAGTCTATCTCTCCTTGACTGTCCCGTATGTACTACTGGTGGGGGATTGTTTGTTCTTCTCAGCATGGGACTTCTCCAATCCACAACTTGGTAAACAAGAAAGAGCCAGGACTTCTAAAGTCCATTCATGTATCAAGTGTCCAGGCGGAGTTGGACTCTTCTGCCCACCTAAGGGGCTGATCCCAGGAGAGAAGAACAATGAGACCCATGTTAGTTCAGTTAGTTGGATCTTGGCTGGAGAAGGACTAGGATCTATAGCTGAGGCTGGATCCTAGGGCCTGTGTATGGACTATTACAGACTGGAGATCAGTGGCCACGTGGGATTGTGTTTTGTTGTTCGCCCTGTTGGACTCAAGGAACTCATATAAGGACCATTGCCATATTTTCCCTGGCATTGGAATACCGGGAGACGCCCCTGGATCTTTTGTTTTGTTGTGGACTCCTTGCAGACTTTAAGGATCTATATTTATGATTGGTGCTTTATCTTTGTGGTTCCAATAAAGCCCTTTGGATTGTTCCTTGGCCTGGCGTCCCTTACTGCTCTGCCGCATACCCCGTCACCGACATATAGGCAGGGCCAGACTTGGACTAAAATTCAGCCCTGGCATTTGGGGGTACACAGGCCCACTTTTCGTGTGTTGAATGTGTAATATCTTTGTGCACTTGTAGATTGTGTAACACGACCATATATCATATAGTCACGGCTGCATCCAGTATTACAGCTCAGGCCTATTTATTGCTCTTAGTAGCAGGACCTGGTGAAGCCGCTATTTTCCCTACAGAGCTGGGTCTCGCAGATGATGAAGAGGATGCTGCTCTCCATATAATGCTGCGGTCACATAGCTGATGGCCAGGGATAAAAATCAGATCCCGTGAACTAATGTTGATGACCTATTCTACAGATAGGTGATCAGGGAAGCTGTTGTTGTCACTGGTGATAATTTCGGACACATACCACTTAGGGTATGTGCAATGACATTTTTGGGGGGCAAATCCCACCATGGAAACTACTATGAAAAATCCTCAAATGACCATATGCATCTACTCGCTGTGCGCAGGTTCAAGATTTTGAGCATCTTTTACCCACTTCAGGTTTCTAAACCACCAAGTGATTAAAAGAAGTGGCCGCTCCATTCTTCTGGTGTTTTCAACTCGGAAAACACTCTGTATTTTACAACGCAGATCAATGGGAAGGCTCGGGAGATGCTGGAATCTACAACTCACAGCCTGTCCTTAACAATGGTAAGGAGATGCTGTTAGTTGTTGTTATCAGACTGCGGACCATACAGGAACCACAATACTGATAAGACACAGGCAATATCACAAATAATTATTACATCCAGGTACCTTTATAGGTGACATCTTCTGAGTCGTTCTCATCCTTTTTGTCTCCACACAGTACAGACGCCACAATGAGGTTTCGTGCCCACTGCTCGTCTCTGAAGACCTTCGTCTTTATTCTTCAGCAGAACATCCCCACACAGCACCTTTAAAAATAAAAGTATCATTATACTTCCCCATAAATATAAATATCTCCCATACTGTGCACCTGAAAAATTCCTGTGCTTCCTTCACAAAATATCCCCCCCACACTGCCCTTATCCAAAATACCTCCCACACTGCCTCTCTCCTTAATGTACCCCCACGCTGCCTCTCTCCATAATGTCCCCCAATATTGCCCCCCCTTTTTTTTTTTTTTTATTATTATTATTTATTTATATATTCCCCCCAAACTGCTCTTTTGTAATCCCCCCCACACACCATGCACCCTCTATTACCCCTCCCCCACTACACACACACAATACAATGTACCGCCATTACCCCTACAAACACACACACACACGCACGCAGAATACAATGCACCCCCATTACACACACACACAATACAAGGCACCCTCCATTACCCCTCTCCCCCCCACAATACAATGCATCCCCATTACCCCTACACACACACACACAATACAATGCACCCCTATTGCCCCCCCCCACACACACACAATACTATGCACCCTACATTACACCTGCTCCTCCTCACACACACACACAATACAATGCACCCCCATTACCCCTGCACACACAAACAATACAATGCACCCACCATTACCCCTCCCCCAACACACACAGTACAATGCACCCCCATTACCCCTACACACACACACACACACACACACAATGCAATGCACCCTCCATTACCTCCCCACACACAATACAATGAACCCTACATTACCCCTCCCCCCACAAACACACACAATACAATGCACCCTCCATTACCCCTCCCCACACACACACACACACACAATGTACCCCCCCATCACCCCCTACACACACACACACACAAATACAATGCACCCCCCATTACCCCCTCCCCACACACAATACAATGTAGCCTCCATTACCCCTTCCCCAGACATAATACAATGCACCCCCCATCACCTACACACACACACACACAGACACAATACAATGCACCCGCCTTCACCTCTCCCCCCACACACAATACAATGCACCCCCCATTACCCCTCCCCCTACACACAATACAATGCACCCCCCATTACCCCTCCCCCCACACACAATACAGTGCACCCCCCATTACCCCTCCCCCCACACACAATACAATACACCCCCCATTACCCCTCCCCCCACATACAGTACAATACACTCTCCATTACCCCCCCCGCATCACCCCCTACACACACAAATTACACTACTCCATCACTACACACTCCTGTCTCCCCCCTTCTCTCAGAATACAGTAACAACCCCTGCCTATCACAAAGCTGTGTTCCTTCACAAATGTTCCCCGTTATGTGTCCTTCGGCCCTCCCCACTCATCCCCATTAATTAAACCTGTCTCCTTGGCTCCTCCATGGAGCGCTTACCGCTGCCTGATGTATCCTCTGTTGCGCCCGCAGCACTGTGATGACGTCAGCAAGGTGCTGATCTCATCACGTTGCTGCACGTCGGGGGCAGGGCCCAGTCCCGGCGCACTGTTCAAATGTATTTACGTTTGAAAGACGCAAATACATTTGAATAGGAAGGAGGAAGCTGCTGTCACCGGTACTGGCACCGCCGTGCTCCACAGCAGTATGTGCATGCTGGGCACACTGTCACAGAGCAGGGCCAGCACAGCACAGCGCGCTGCCTCCTGGTCCTGCTGTAGCTAGTGTGCGCACGCTAGATAATACTGCCCGGCCTGCACACTGCTGAGCAGAGCAGCGGTGACTGCAGATAGAGCGGCCCACTACAGGGACCGGCCCATCTGGCATTTGCCAGAATTGCCCTATGGTCAGTCCGGGCCTGATCACCTGTCCCCGCTCCTGCTATCCGCGGAGCTGAACGCTTTGGCTCTGCTGTGTTTGAGCCTCGCTACAGCTACTTCCGAGTCGGCTGCTCCGTGCATAAATGAATATGCCTGAGAATAAACAGCCGGGCTGGAAGGAGGAGGCAGCAGAGGCTGAAGACAGCGTCACTGGAGAAAGTGAGTATAAAAAGCTTTTTATTTTCAATGTACGTGTTTCAGTGATCACACCATAGTGTGGTCCGTGGGACATCAGTGATGCCAGAAAAAAACGAACATGTCTCTGTGTAGAGCACACGGACACGCGTGTACGCTGCATGGAGACACGGTCAGTGAAAAATCACTGATGTGTGTGCAGACCCATTGATCTTAATGGGTCTGTATATGTCCGTGATTCTGGTACGTAGAAAAACTAGCACATACCAGACTCACTGACGTGTGAAACAGGCCTAAGAGAGTGATCAGGTGCATGACTAAGTAATGTGAAATTCACTGATAGTGGGCTAGGGGGTGTTTCAGTATGTGGATTGGGGTGGGGGGTGTATGATGCAGGACTGCTTTTTTTTTGTCCCAGTCTGGCCCTGTTATACCACAAGGTGCATGATGTAAAAAATAGTAATAAAGCTAATTCTTCAACTAATGTTGATTTGTTTGTCTCCCAAAGATCACAGTAAGCCTCGGCTCACATTTAGGCCTCTTTCACACGTCAGTGAAAAACAGACGTTTTTCACTGACGTGTTAAAAACGCATGTCCCTCCGTGTGCCGTGATGTTACGGTTGCTGCGAGCACTGGAGACTATGTCCAGATTTCTTGCTACTGCACATGTGCGAGCGCTGGAGACTAAGTCCAGATTTCGTGCTACTGCACATGTGCGAGCGCTGGAGACTAAGTCCAGATTTCTTGCTACTGCACATGTGCGAGCGCCGGAGACTAAGTCCAATCTTGGAGCCATTGCACATGTGCGGGTGACATCATCGCTGACACGAGGTCACATGTCTCTGACACCTTCTATGCCGATTGGTCGCTGGTCATGTGCTTGTGACGTCTTGCTCGGTGATAGGCCAGCATGACGTCACTCCTGTCGTTCTGGCAGCGGATTGGCTCTGGTGTCCTCCATCTTGGATGAGGCACAGAGTCTATATAAGACCCTGACACACGCCGCATGGTGCTCAGTCCTCTTGGTTCATGCATATGAGTAGACGCTCTGTGCGCGTTCCTCTAGGCATTCCTCTGTCTATGCTAGGTGAGCGCTACCGGCAGGGTAGCGTTCTTATACCTTACAGCTTCGGCTGCTGTCCGTATCCTTACCTCTTAGGGGAGCGGACATAGGCAGGTGCCTGAGGCACATGGTCTGGCTGGGCCTTGTGATTCTACTCGTAGGTGGACGTTGCCGCTAGGGTAACGTTCCTTATACTGCGTCTGGCAGTTGTTCGTATCCTCGCACACTAGGGGAGCGAACAGAGGTAGGAGCTTTGTGCGGCTTACGCTGCTGTTCGTCTCTTTTGCACCACTAGAAGAGCGGACCTAGGCAGGTGCCATATCTAGTGGTTCGTGTCCTCGCACACTAGTGGAGCGAACGCAGGTAGGAGCTTTGTGCGGCTTACGCTGCTGTTCGTCTCTTTTGCACCACTAGACGAGCGGACCTAGGTAGGTGCCATTTCGCACACATTGCCTTTGTCTCTGTGATTGTTAACAGAGATCATTCCACACACCCTCCAAGTAAGGGAGGAATTGCTTTACTTACTTATTATATCCTTCTGTGCGTTAACAGAGGTATTGCACTCTGCCATAGTCTGCAGCAAAGTCTTTGCACGGTGGACCCTGACTGTCTGATACTCCTTTCGGTTATTATCAGACAGCCCCCCGTAACACGTGATTTCACGGCACATGTGTATTCTCCATGTACTGATAGTACATGGAGATCAGGTACTCCAAACTTAACTGTCCCTGCTCCTGGTGTCTGTGGTGGTGAATCTCCGGCTCTGCTATGTCCGGCTGTGCGGTCTTCCCGCTGCTACTTCCGAGTCAGCTGTGCAGTGAATATTCATGAGCATAATTAGCCGGCTTGGAAGCAGCAGCCAGCAGCGGCCGGAGACAGTATCGCTGGAGAATGTGATTATAAAAATCATTTTATTTCAAAGATAAGTTTTTTTTTCATGCTACGTGTTACACGGATCACACCACTGTAACATCAGTGATGCCAGAAAAAAAATTGTTTGTCTCTGTGCGGAACATACGGACACGCGTGTACACCGCATGGAAACACGTCAGTAAGAAACCACTGATGTGTACGCAGACTCATTGATTTTAATGAGTTTGTGTACAACCGTGATCCTGGTACATGAAAAAACAGTAACATATGTACCAGAATCACTGACATCTGAAGGAGGCCTTCTCCTGCACTCTATGCTGAACACTTACACAGGAGATCCCTGAAAAAAAGAGGATTCAGACAAAATTTGCAAAGTAAAATTCAGTATTGGAAGGCAGATTGAGTCACTGTGAACTCCTGTCTAGCCTGTGGTCTGGCGACGTCTTATCTGTTTGTCTTTTTAGGTGTGCATAGTAGTTCAGTCAACAGTTTTGTGCACCTTTGAAAGAAATACACATCTGAACAGAAGGCAGAGTCCTGAGCAACTCTGCTGCCTTATTATAGTAAATGGATCTGTCATATTTCAGAGATGTAGATGGGAACCCTAATATAAGTGCGCAGCATAGCGCAGAGGACAAATGTGAACTAATCCAAAGTGTTCTGTACCATAAAGTGTTTTCCAGAGACAAAATCGTCACTACACCTGCAGATGAATTCCCAAAGGGGTGTAATTTCCAATATGTCGTCCCTTGAGAGGCTTTTTGCTGTTCTGGCACTTAGGGGGCTCTGCAAATGGAGTATGAAAATGATTCTAGGAAATTGCAAAAGTAAGGCCCCTTTCACACGTCAGTGATTCTGGGACGTTTGTGCTTTTTTTTAAACGTACCAGAATCACTGACATGCGCAGACCCATTATAATGAATGGGTCTGCTCACACGTCAGTGATTTTTCACCGCACGTGTCTCCGTGCACCGTACCCGCATGTGCGTGATTGCTGCACGGAGACATGTCCATTTTTTTCTGGCATCACTGATGTTCCACGGACCACGCGGTGGTGTGGTCCGTGAAACACGTGCCAGAAAAAAACGTGCATTTAAAATAATAAACATTTTAACTCACCCGGCTTCAGGCGCGCTCTCTGCAGCCCGGCCTCCCTGCTGCTTCTAAGCCGGCTGATTACTGTCGCGCATATTCATTATGCGCGACACAGCCGACCCGGAAGCAGCTGCTGCGGGGGTCACCGCCGGCCGGATGCTGCGTCGCGGGAGCGATCAGCACCATGGACAGTGGGAGCGGGCGCAGGTGAGTTGATTTCTAAGTGCAATCACGGGCCACAGATAACGGAGCCCGGATTGCACTTAGACAACCCACGTGTGCCGTGATTCACGGCACACGCAGGGACATGTGCGTGTTTTACACGCCAGTGAAAAACGTCACTGTTTTTCACTGACGTGTGAAACGGGCCTAAAATGGCGCTCCTTCCCTCCGGAGACCTGCGGTGTGGCCAAACAGTACTACACAATCATATGTGGGGTATTACCACATTTAGGAGAAATTGTGTATCACATTATGAGGCCTTTTTTTTTTTTTCTTAAATTATTTCTCTTGTGAAAATTGAAAATCTAGAGTTAAAACAACTATAAAATATAAACTTTTGTGACCGACCTGTGGTGTCAATATTTATTTACTCACTTATATAGATCTATTAATTCCACAGCGCTTTACAGCTTTTAAAATATTTTTCTCAAACGCTACAGCTTGGGCAGTATGTGTAAGCCATCTGGTTCTCTTTAAAGGGGTTACCCTTGATCCATCAACAAGATAAGTCATCAATAGCAGAATGGGGGGCGTGTGATCAGCTATTAGCAGCGGTCGGATGTAATCATTTCGAAATTAAATTCTATTCAATGTGTAGTGAATGGTGCCAGCTATTTCAGCGGCCTATTGAAAAGAATAGGAGCTGTGCTGTTCACTACTTTACATGGATGCCACATTATGCCTGTGTGAGCTGCACAATTCACATCTGGATTGAATCCGGTCAATTATTGAACTCTACAAATTACTTCTTGTAGAATAGTTTTTACTCTTTCAAAAACATAATCAAATGGGTTGTCCGGTAATGTACACATGTAAAAAGGTAATGTACACAGGACGGGCCATTGAAATTAGGAGGGTGTGACACACAGCACCCTACTGATCAGTTGTTATTTGCTCTGATGGCCGCTGGTACAAGTACTTTAGGCAGAGTTACAAATAACAGCTGATGGGTGAGGATGGGAATCACAATTCTCAAATATGTTGTACAATTTTTGCATGCTTATTTCACCCACAAAGTAAAAATGTGTAAAGACCATATGTAAAGTTGTATTCAATCTAAATTCATCTTCTATAGCCATCCTTAAAGGGATGGTTCACCCGTTTTTTTTTATTTTCTAGATCAATATTATATTAAGAAACAAGGTTTCTCTCAAATACCTTATGTTGGCACTAGTGCCTGTGAGCGGCGCTATTGTAGACCGCTGTTCCCTGCTCCTTGCCCTCCGGCCTCTGTGACGTCACGTCACGTTCCTGACACCATGGCCGACCGCAGTGTCCGTGATGGGCTGTAGGCGGTGTTTCACCTCTCGTCACAGCCAATCTGCTTCCTCTTCTCTCACAGCAGAGTGCTGCAAACAGGAGACGCGCTGAGCTGTGACAAGTGATGAAATACCGCCCACAGCCCAGTGACTCAGGAAGATTGCAGCCGGCTGTGGTGATGAGACGTGTCCGGAACTTGACGTGACGTCACCGGATCCCCAAGGTCACAGAGGCCGGAGGTCAAAGAGCAGGGAACAGCGGTCTACAATAGCGCCTCTCGCAGGCACTATTGCCAACATAAGGTATTTGAGAGAAACATTGTTTCTTAATATAATAACGATCTATAAAATAAAAAAAAAATGGGTGAACCACCCCTTTAACCCTTTCATGACATGCGCCGTACATGTACTGCACAATTTGTAGGCAGGTGTATTGAGCAGGCTCACGGGACAATGGCTATGTATTACAGCAAGGATTTATGCATACAAAAAGTTAAGATATTATGCTTATTATTATAGTAATGAAATCCCAATCAAAAAAAGTCTAACCCAATTGATCCACTAAGGGTTGTAAGCTTACTTGCTGCATCCTCTATATCACTTTTTTCGCTTTTTGTATTATTTGTTGACCACATCTAATATGGGTAAATACTGGCTGTAATAGGTATTGAAATATGTATAAATAAGCTTGTTATTGCTGTATCTGGGCGATTAATCTATATAACCATAGGAAGATAAAGAGCAACTGATATACAGATAAATAGGCTTTTCTGCCATCTATGGGGGGTTTTAGTGGAAGTACATGCAACAGGTGCATCAGAGATTCAGTGTCCTATAATGGAACCATAGAGCTACAGATCTAATATAGGAATTTTAACTACCATTGGTGTAGGTTACGTATTTACTTCCAGCTAAAAAGAACAAAAAATAAAAGTTTTTGATGCTATTTTATTATGGAAAATGATTCATATACTGAACCTTGATGCTGACTTTATCTTGATGAACTGTCCTCTATTGGACTGTCTGATGCATTTGTTATATGGAAAAAGTTTCACATACTGAATGTTAATATTAATTCAGTATATTACCACCTGTTGATTCTCTTTTATACAAAAAAAAAGGTTAGGAAAAATGTTTTTTTTTTTTGCATAGAAAAAGATAGATATTGAATATTGATGTTGACTTTGTCTTGATGTGGATATACTGTGATCTAGTGGATTATTTGATGCATTTGTTATATAGAAAAGACTCACATATTGAACGTAGATATTGAATTTATATATTGATATCTATTGCATTATTTGATGCATCTTTTATATGAAATTAGATTTACACACCGAATCTTGATACAGAGTTTGCCTTGATATACAGTACTACCATCTATTGGACACTGTAGGGTTATGCATTCAATTAAATATTAATATAATTAAAAGATAAAAAAAAGACAAAGTCCATGTGATTACCTATATTATCACATCAAGGCCTTGTGCTCAACAAATAAAAGTAATAAAAATACAGAGAAAAAAAGTGAGGATGCAGCAAGTAAGCTTACAACCCCTTTAGTGGATCAATTGGGTTAGCTTTTTTTGATTGGGATTTCATTACTATAAGCGTAATATCTTAACTTTTTTGTATGCACAAATTGTAATAAAAATTAATATATTTTTGATACTGACTCAAGGTTCTGTTTCTAAGTTGTTGGAGTCATAAGGTATCATAATAATGGACTTTTTGAACTTTTTTTGGCTTGCGTATTACAGCAAGGACCTGCTGCTAACAATCGCAGAAGGAACTCTGTTCCATGCGTGATTAACCTATTAAATCAAGCTGTCAAACTCAGCATGGTGGCACACCCATGACATAATAGTGGGTAGCTGATTGGTTGCTCTGACGCAGGATGTCTGCTGACCACCTCCGTGCTTGTCATAGTAGCGCTCCTTGAAACTCTGCTTGTGGCCAGGCTTTAAAGGAAAGGTGTAATGTTTAGTTTAAATATTGTTTTTAATTGAGCAAAATATGAAAAAAAAAGTTTGATATTTTCCACTGTTAAACACTAGGGGGAGGAGCTGCTGAAATCCTGCTGCAGAGCTACTGTAGAACTAGCTCACATTACAGCTGCAGTAAAAGTGGGCAGAATCTGCTCTCCTGTGTGTGATGTCACATCTCCTCCCTCCTAATCTGGGTGTTTCCAAAAGGATAAGGGAAGGTGAAGTTTGTCTAAAGTGTCACCAAGGACAGCTGCCTAGTGCTCCCCACAGTGCTCTGCATGACTTGTACCAGCAATGCTCTGCCGCATGCACACCCACCTACAATGCTCTGCCACACGCACAGACGCTCACCCGCCATGCTCTACATGCACGCCCGCATGCAATGCTGTGCATGCATGTACGCAATGCTCTGCATGCATGCCTGCCCGCCCGCACGCCCACAGTGGCAAGGAGAGCGGGGTCATTGGGGACGGTAGTAGCTGTGAGCTGCACAAAGATGGCGTTGATCTCCTCCCTCTGCTGTGATCTGGACAGCCCAGGGGGCACATCCAGGTCACATCAGGGAGCTGTCCTGTATTAAGTATAGGGTCGCAGCGCGACTATCAGAGTCTATGCCCTGGGGGCTGCAATAAAGGAGGTGAGTAACTGTCGTTACACACACCAAATCCAAGATGGCAGCGCCCAGTGCTTCAGTAAAACTAGAATTAAATAAAAGCTAAATAAACAGTGAGTTTAATTTTGAATTAAAAATTCTTTATTTCATAATCATTATTAATACAAAAACCACGACTCCTCTTTAAATGAGACTAATTTCTGCTATGGCATTGCTGTATATAGCACAAGTGATCAGATAATTGCAGCTTCAAGTTCCCTAAGGTGACTATTAACCCCTTAACGACCCATGACGTACTGGGTACGTCATGGATAGTGTGCCGGTAAGCCCCGCCCCCTGCCGCCGGCCGCGATCCGCGCACATATCAGCTGTTATCAACAGCTGACATGTGTGCCTGCTAGCCGCGGGTGGAATCCCTTCAACCCGCGGCCATTAACCCCTTACATTTCGCTGCCAAAATCTGGCAGCGATATGTTTATGGGCGCCGCCATGACAGTCACTTAACCCGCCCCCACCGGAAGTCACGTGACATGATCACGTGACCTTCGGTGGTTGCCATGGTAGCACGGGTCATGTGATGACGCCTGTAGCTAACATGACTCACTTCCTCTTAATGCCGGAATACAGCCGGCATTGAAAGTAAAGCAGCAAATCTGCAGTTCTCAGCTCTGTAGCTGAGATCTGCAGATAGTGCAAAGCGATCGGATTACTGATCGCTATAGCCCCCTAGGGGACTAGAAAAATAAAAAAAAAAAGTTTTAAAAAATGTAAAAAAAATAAAAAAACCTAAAAGTGTAAATCACAACCCTTTCACCCCATTGAAAATTAAAGGGTTAAAAAAAATACAAAACACACACATTTGGTATCGCCACGTTCACAAATGCCCGATCAAAATATAAAATCAATGAATCTGATCAGTAAACGGCGCAGCGGCAAAAAAATTCCAAACGCCAAAATTACGTTTTTTGGTCGCTGCAAATTTTGCGCAAAATGCAACAACAGGCAATCAAAACGTAGCATCTGCGCAAAAATGGTACCGTTAAAAACGTCAGGTCGAGACGCAAAAAATAAGCCATCACAGCCTCAGATCCTGAAAAATGAGAACGCTACGGGTTTTGGAAAATGGCGCAAAACGTGCGCCACATTTTTTGGACAAGCTTGTGAATTTTTTTTAACCCCTTAGATACAAGTAAACCTATACATGTTTGGAGTCTACAAACTCGCACTGACCTGAGGCATCACATAGATACCTCAGTTTTACCATATAGTGAACACAGTGAATAAAATATCCCAAAAACTATTGTACGATCACACTTTTTTTGCAATTTTTCCGCACTTGGAATTTTTTTGCCGTTTTCCAGTACACTATATGGTAAAACTTATGGTTTCATTTAAAAGTACAACTCATCCCGCAAAAAACAAGCCCTCATATGGCAAGATTGACAGAAAAATAAAAAAGTTACGCCTCTCGGAAGAAGGGGAGCAAAAAACAAAAACGCAAAAATGGAAAGTGCCCGGGGGCTGAAGGGGTTAAAAACAATGTTAAAAAATAAATATATAAATAAAATTATATGTAAAACAAAAACACAAAAAAGATCACCCCACTTTTACATATTAAAAATAAAGATAATTTAAGAAAAAAAAAAAATACATGGTATTGCAGTGTTCAGATAGGTCATTTGTATCAAAATATATAACACGATCTGTAAACGAAAAAACCAAGAACACCAAAGTTACTTTTTTTTAATGCTGCAATACCAGAAAATGCTGTAAGAAGCGATCAAAACGTCATCTCTATCCCAATATGGTATCAATAAAAACACTGTCTCAACCCGCAAAAAATAAGCCATCACATGGCTCTGTTGACTAAAAAATGACAACCCCCCCAAATATCTTTTATTTCACCACTGAAATAATAAAAGAAACCAGACACGTTTGGTATTTGGCATCATACTGATGAGGAGAATCTTATTGCGAGGTCATTTTTTTTCCACAAAATAAATGTCGTAAAAATAATTAAAAAAAAATTTTTTTTTCACCATTTCTTCCTACTTGGGAATATTTTCCAGATTTTTCTGGTGGTAAAATTAATTGTGTCCTCCAAAAATACCACTCGTACCCCCCAAAAACATATGTCTGTGTGGGCAGAAAAATAAAAAGTTATGACTCCGGGAAAAAGGGGAGGAGAAAATGAAAACGCAAAAATGGAAATTGAACCCATTGTGAAGGGCATACTGCTTTTTTTTTTTTTACATTGATTCTTTGCCAAAACACACACACAACAAAAAAAGAAAAGATAACTGCATAATAGACAAATATATTTTTATTGCCACAAATGCAACAAAATCCACATTGCGCCCAGAGGTAAATAAATAGAAGTTGTCAGATACAGAATGCTCTAAAGTTATTAATTGTCCATTTAATGAATCACCTCAATTCTTGAGAAACCTAAACCATATGGGTTGCTGTACATTGTTAAAAGTGGCTTTGTCATCAAAACAATAAATACTCTCTCAGCCACGTGGGTTTTCTGATGCCGTTTTTTATAACATGTGGCCATTTAAGAAAAAAAACAAACAAAAAAAAAAACCCCACATATGAAGCTGTTGTATCGCTGCCGATTCTTCTTTTTCTTCGGAGCACACATATCAGTCATTGCCGTCCTCTGCAATGATCAGTCCATGCCCATAGCCGTGGCACACTCCACATCCCTAGACTTAGAATTCACCAACTCTCTGCGAATTTCATTGGAGATGTGTGGGTGATTGTGAATTCGCAGTAGTTCTAATAAAGCCTCTTTCTGCTCTGAGGACATATCTTCCTTATATCGCTGGCAGAGCACAAGAAAGCTCTGGTGCCAAAGTACTGGGAGTTCTCTGCGATCCGAGCGGAACATCAAGAAGTGGAAGACCAGGGCGTCCAAAACCCGGAAAGGAAGAGCGTACTTCTTATCTATCAGCAGCCGAAGGAAGATACTGTTTGCTCCGTTATATGTCAATTCTGCAATCTTCAGCATAGCGGCACTAGAATGCATCAAATACGGAGCAAAACAAGTTAATACATAGGGGAAAAAACGGATTTTAATAATTCTAATAAAATTATTGCTTAAAATTGGTATTTTGAGGAAGTGGGAAGGCTTCTTACAGGGGTTGCCAGGGAATGAAAAAAAAAAATGATATATAGATATCTATCTAACTCTATCTCTATATAATATATATATATCTCGATATAGAGATATATATATATATATCTCGATATAGATATATATATATATATATATATATATCTCTCGATATAGAGATATATATATATATATATATATATATATCTCTCGATATAGAGATATATATATATATATATATATCTCTCGATATAGAGATATATATATATATATATATATATCTCGATATAGAGATATATATATATATATATATATATCTCGATATAGAGATATATATATATATATATATCTCGATATAGAGATATATATATATATATCTCGATATAGAGATATATATATATATATATATCTCGATATAGAGATATATATATATATATCTCGATATAGAGATATATATATATATATCTCGATATAGAGATATATATATATATCTCGATATAGAGATATATATATATATCTCGATATAGAGATATATATATATCTCGATATAGAGATATATATATATCTCGATATAGAGATATATATATATCTCGATATAGAGATATAGAGATATCTCGATATAGAGATATAGAGATATCTCGATATAGAGATATAGAGATATCTCGATATAGAGATATAGAGATATCTCGATATAGAGATATAGAGATATCTCGATATAGAGATATAGAGATATCTCGATATAGAGATATAGAGATATCTCGATATAGAGATATAGAGATATCTCGATATAGAGATATAGAGATATCTCGATATAGAGATATAGAGATATCTCGATATAGAGATATAGAGATATCTCGATATAGAGATATCTCGATATAGAGATATAGAGATATCTCGATATAGAGATATAGAGATATCTCGATATAGAGATATAGAGATATCTCGATATAGAGATATAGAGATATCTCGATATAGAGATATAGAGATATCTCGATATCTCGATATAGAGATATCTCGATATAGAGATATCTCGATATCTCGATATAGAGATATCTCGATATAGAGATATAGAGATATCTCGATATAGAGATATCTCGATATAGAGATATAGAGATATCTCGATATAGAGATATAGAGATATCTCGATATAGAGATATAGAGATATCTCGATATAGAGATATAGAGATATCTCGATATAGAGATATAGAGATATCTCGATATAGAGATATAGAGATATCTCGATATAGAGATATAGAGATATCTCGATATAGAGATATAGAGATATCTCGATATAGAGATATCTCGATATAGAGATATCTCGATATAGAGATATCTCGATATAGAGATATCTCGAGAGAGAGATATCTCGAGAGAGAGATATCTCGAGAGAGAGATATCGAGAGAGAGAGATATCGAGAGAGAGAGATATCGAGAGAGAGAGATATCGAGAGATAGAGAGAGATATCGAGAGAGAGAGATATCGAGAGAGAGAGATATCGAGAGAGAGAGATAGAGAGATAGAGAGAGATATCGAGAGAGAGAGATATCGAGAGAGAGAGATATCGAGAGAGAGAGATATCGAGAGATAGAGAGAGATATCGAGAGAGAGAGATATCGAGAGAGAGAGATATCGAGAGAGAGAGATAGAGAGATAGAGAGAGATATCGAGAGAGAGAGATATCGAGAGAGATATCGAGAGAGAGAGATATCGAGAGATATCGAGAGAGAGAGATATCGAGAGAGAGAGATATCGAGAGATAGAGATATCGAGAGATATCGAGAGAGAGAGATATCGAGAGATATCGAGAGAGAGAGATATCGAGAGAGAGAGATATCGAGAGATAGAGATATCGAGAGATATCGAGAGAGAGAGATATCGAGAGATAGAGAGAGATATCGAGAGATATCGAGAGAGAGAGATATCGAGAGAGAGAGATATCGAGAGATATCGAGAGAGAGAGATATCGAGAGATAGAGAGAGATATCGAGAGATAGAGAGAGATATCGAGAGAGAGAGATATCGAGAGAGAGAGATATCGAGAGAGAGAGATATCGAGAGAGAGAGATATCGAGAGAGAGAGATATCGAGAGAGAGAGATATCGAGAGAGAGAGATATCGAGAGAGAGAGATATCGAGAGAGAGAGATATCGAGAGAGAGAGATATCGAGAGAGAGAGATATCGAGAGAGAGAGATATCGAGAGAGAGAGATATCGAGAGAGAGAGATATCGAGAGAGAGAGATATCGAGAGATATCGAGAGAGAGAGATATCGAGAGAGAGAGATATCGAGAGATAGAGATATCGAGAGATAGAGAGATAGAGAGATAGAGAGATAGAGAGAAATTTACCACCCATAGCCCGGGCTTTCCATCCATGGATGAGGACATGAAACTCCGCTTCCTACTGGGGGAAGAGGAATCAATGGTGGAGATCGCCGCCCAATATGTCACCACATGTCATAAGCTGAGGGGAACCTAAGACCCCTAAATGGACTGTCAGAGCCCAAATTGTGCCCCCCAACTCCCCATAACCCTGATCCCCTCCCACCACACTTACTGTATTTCTCTTGCTTTGGCAACACTAATTGTATTTTGGTCCTGCCAATAAAGCATATTTGAATTTGATAGAGAGATAGAGAGATAGAGAGATAGAGAGATAGAGAGATAGAGAGATAGAGAGATAGAGAGATAGAGAGATAGAGAGATAGAGAGATAGATAGAGAGATAGATAGAGAGATAGATAGAGAGATAGATAGAGAGATAGAGATAGAGATAGAGATATATAGATATAGATATAGATATATCTATATCTCGCTATCACACACACACATCTATATGTACCCATACATACAGTACCTTGCGAAAGTATTCGGCCCCTTTGAATTTTTCAACCTTTTCCCACATTTCAGGCTTCAAACATGGAGATAAAAATGTTACTGTTCTGGTGAAGAATCAACAACAAGTGGGACACAATTGTGAAGTTGAACGAAATGTATTGCTTATTTTAAACTTTTAGAAAAAATAAATAACTGAAAATTGGGGGGTGCAATATTATTCGTCCCCTTTAAGTTAATACTTTGTAGCGCCACCTTTTGCTGTGATTACAGCTGCAAGTCACTTGGGGTATGTCTCTATCAGTTTTGCACATCGAGAGACTGAAATTCTTGCCCATTCTTCCCTTGGAAATAGCTTGAGCTGAGTGAGGTTGGATGGAGAGCGTTTGTGAACAGCAGATTTCAGCTCTTTCCACAGATTCTCAATTGGATTCAGGTCTGGACTTTGACTTGGCCATTCTAAAGGGTGCTTTACACGCTGCGACATCACTAACGATATATCGTCAGGGTCACATAGTTAGTGACACACATCCGGCGCCGTTAGCGACATCGCAGCGTGTGACACCAATGAGCGACGATCAACGAGCGCAAAAACGTGAAAAATCGTTGCTTGTTGACACGTCGTTCATTTCCTTAATATCGTTGCTGCTGCAGGTACGATGTTCGTCGTTCCTGCGGCAGCACACATCGCTATGTGTGACACCGCAGGAACGACGAACATCTCCTTACCCGAGTCCACCAGCAATGAGGAAGGAAGGAGGTGGGCGGCATGTTCCGGCCGCTCATCTCCGCCCCTCCTCTGCTCTTGGACGGTTGCTGTGTGATGTCACTGTGACGCTGCACGAACTGCCCCCTTAGAAAGGAGGCGGATCGCTGGCCACAGTAACTTTGCAGGGAAGGTAAGTCCGTGTGACGGGTGTAAGCGATGTTGTGCGCCACGGGCAGCGATTTACCCGTGTCGCACAACCGATGGCTAGCGATATCGGTACAGATATCACAGCGTGTATAGTAACCTTTACACCTGGATACGTTTATTTGTGAACCATTCCATTGTAGATTTTGCTTTATGTTTGGGGTCATTGTCTTGTTGAAAGACAAATCTGTGTCCCAGTCTCAGGTCTTTTGCAGACTCCAACAGGTTTTCTTCAAGAATGGTCCTGTATTTGGCTCCATCCATCTTCCCATCAATTTTAACCATCTTCCCTGTCCCTGCTGAAGAAAAGCAGGCCCAAACAATGAAGCTGCCACCACCATGTTTGACAGTGGGGATGGTGTGTTCAGGGTGATGAGCTGTGTTGCTTTTATGCCAAACATATTGTTTGGCATTGGGCACAAATAGTTAAATTTTGGTTTCATCTGACCAGAGCACCTTCTTCCACATGTTTGGTGTCTCCCAGGTGGCTTGTGGCAAACTTTAAACAACACTTTTATGGATATCTTTGAGAAATGGCTTTCTTCTTGACACTCTTCCATAAAAGCCAGATTTGTGCAGTGTACGACTGATTGTTGTCCTATGGACCGACTCTCCCACCTCATCTGTAGATCTCTGCAGTTCATCCAGAGTGATCTTCGGCCTCTTGGCTGCATCTCTGATCAGTCTTCTCCTTGTTTGACATGAAATTTTTGAGGGACGGCCGGGTCTTGGTAGATTTTCAGTGGTATGATACTCCTTCCATTTCAATATGATCGCTTTCACAGTGCTTCTGAGGATGTTTAAAGTTGTGGAAATCTTTTTGTAACCAAATCCGGCTTTAAACTTCTTCACAACAGTATCACGGACCTGCCTGTTGTGTTCCTTGGTCTTCATGATGCTCTCTGCGCTTTAAACAGAACACTGAGACTATCACAGAGCAGGTGCATTTATACGGAGACTTCATTACACACAGGTGGATTATATTTATCATCATCATCAGTCATTTAGGACAACATTAGATCATTCAGAGATCCTCAATGAACTTCTGGAGTGAGTTTGCTGCACTGAAAGTAAAGGGGATGAATAATATTGCACACCACACTTTTCAGTTATTTCAGTTATTATTTATTCAGTTATTAATGTATTGCTTATTTTAAACTTTTTAGTTTAAAATAATCAATAAATTTCGTTCAACTTCACAATTGTGTCCCACTTGTTGATTCTTCACCATTACATTAAAATTTTTATCTTTGTGTTTGAAGCCTGAAATGTGGAAAAGGGTTGAAAAATTCAAGGGGGCTGAATACTTTTTGCAAGGCACTGTATATCTTTATGCTCACACACACATTTTATAGGGTTGAAAACTGCAAAAATAAAGATCCTAATGCTTAGCGCCCCGAATACCTCACTGCCGCCATGGTCTGACAGGCAGCAGCAGTGATGTCAAGACTACAGAACATGAGACTGCTGCAGTCACTCACTGGGCTCAGCAGCTACTATGTCTTTATAGCCAAAGCCACGGAGCTAATAGACTGTCAACAGGGGTCACATAGACCTGTTATGACTGCGGTGTAAAACAATTTACTGCTAATTGTGTCACTTTATTGTTTCCCTGAAATTGTGAATACAAAAAAGGGAGAAAAAAAAACAACAAAGCGCATGACTGCTGCAGCCTGATAAAAGTAGTGAGATCCCCCAATTGTCAATTCTGTCATACATTTCCAGAAAGGGCAACATCACACTGCAGATTTCCAGTACAGAAGGTTCCTGAATTGTTATTTAATGGGCACCGCCAGTATTTATTAAATCAAACACGTCAGCTGATCTGACAGGTTCTTTTTAAAGGGAACCTGTCCCCACTTTTTTGGCCTATAAGCTGCGGACATCACCACCGGGCTCTTATATACAGCATTCTAACATGCTGTATATAAGAGCCCAGGCCGCTGTGAGAACATAAAAAACACTTTATAATACTTACCTAACACTCGCTGCGGTGGGTTTTATGGGCGTCTCCATTGTTCGGCGCCGCCTCTTTCGGCCATCTTCGTCCTCTTTCTGAAGCCTGGGTGCATGACGCAGCTGCGTCATACACACTCGCCGGTCTTGCGCAGGCGCACTACAATACTTTGATCTGCCCTGCTCAGGACCTGAATGCCGGCGAGTGTGGATGACGTCGGACCTGTCATGCACCGCGACTAGAGAAGAAGCACAAAGATAGCCAAAAGAGGCGGGGCCAGCACCGGACAACTGAGACGCCCATAAGGCCCACAGCGAGATAGTGAGGTGAGTATTATAAAGTGTTTTTTAGATTATACCCCCGGCCTAGGCTCTTATATACAGCATGCTAGAATGCTGTATACAAGAGCCCGGTGGTGGTGGCCACAGCTTATACGCCAAAAAAGAGGTGACAGGTTCCCTTTAAACGCTACCTATTTTACATTTTATCGTAAAGGTTTAAGCCTATTTTTGCTATTTAATCTGAGACCAGCATAAAAGGGGCACAAGAGCCTTCTGGCTTTATTTTTGCTGCTATTTTTCACCATTGAAAGCAATGAGTGTCTAAAAAACGCAGCAGTGCCATCTAGTGGACAATTGTGTCTACTATTGTTTCTATACATTTGGGCTTAGCTATTTATAAGGCCCTGTGCGCACTAGAAAAAGTATTTTTCTCAAAAAATTTCTTGAGTCTGAAAGATTAGCGCACTTACATAAAAAAACCCACACCAATAACGCACTGAAAAACGCGTGTGTGTTTACAGCGTTTTTACCGCATTTTTGATGCGTTTTTTTCCGCAGGTTGGTCCCAGCGTTTTTTTACCATTATCTATGGCAAAAAACGCAGGTACCTGCAGACAAAGAAGTGAAATGCTCATTCTTTTTCTCAAGAAATTATGCGGAAAAAATGAAAAAGTTCTTGAGAAAAAAAACCCCTCAGTGTGTTCACAGCTATTTTTTTCCATAAGTTTTGCTGGGGAATGTCTGCAGAAAAGTTACAACCATTTTGTCAAGAAATTTCTGCAGCAAAAACGCAAAAGAAAACACAGGTAAAATCGCCGTGTGCGCACAGGGCCTAAGACTGTGATTTGTGTAGTCCCAGGTTCTAAGTATATTTTGTTTCTGTCTCCATGTTAAATTTTATTGATCTTGAATATTTTAATAAAATGAAGGGAATTTTGTTTACTTACCATAAATTCCTTTTCTTCTAGCTCCTATTGGGAGACCCAGACAATTGGGGTGTATAGCTTCTGCCTCCGGAGGCCACACAAAGTATTACACTTTAAAAAGTGTAACCCCTCCCCTCTGCCTATACACCCTCCCGTGCATCACGGGCCCATCAGTTTTGGTGCCAAAGCAGGAAGGAGGAAACTTATAAATGGTCTAAGGTAAACTCAATCCGAAGGATGTTCGGAGAACTGAAACCATGAACCAAAGAACAATTCAACATGAACAACATGTGTACACAAAAGAACAACAGCCCGAAGGGAACAGGGGCGGGTGCTGGGTCTCCCAATAGGAGCTAGAAGAAAAGGAATTTACGGTAAGTAAACAAAATTCCCTTCTTCTTTGTCGCTCCATTGGGAGACCCAGACAATTGGGACGTCCAAAAGCAGTCCCTGGGTGGGTAAAAGAATACCTCGATAAAAAGAGCCGTAAAACGGCCCCCTCTTACAGGTGGGCAACCGCCGCCTGAAGGACTCGCCTACCTAGGCTGGCATCTGCCGAAGCATAAGCATGCACCTGATAGTGTTTCGTGAAAGTGTGCAGACTCGACCAGGTAGCCGCCTGACACACCTGCTGAGCCGTAGCCTGGTGCCGCAATGCCCAGGACGCACCTACGGCTCTGGTAGAATGGGCTTTCAGCCCTGAAGGAATCGTAAGCCCAGACGAACGGTAGGCTTCAAGAATCGGTTCCTTGATCCACCGAGCCAAGGTTGACTTGGAAGCCTGCGACCCCTTACGCTGGCCAGCGACAAGGACAAAGAGCGCATCAGAACGGCGCAGGGGCGCCGTGCGAGAAATGTAGAGCCTGAGTGCTCTCACGAGATCTAGCAAGTGCAAATCTTTCTCACATTGGTGAACTGGATGAGGGCAAAATGAAGGTAAGGAGATATCCTGATTGAGATGAAAAGGGGATACCACCTTAGGGAGAAATTCCGGGACCGGACGTAGAACCACCTTATCCTGGTGAAACACCAGGAAGGGGGCTTTGCATGACAGCGCTGCTAGCTCAGACACTCTCCGAAGTGATGTGACTGCCACTAGGAAGACCACCTTCTGCGAAAGGCGTGATAGAGAGACATCCCGCATCGGCTCAAAAGGTGGTTTCTGAAGAGCCGTTAGCACCCTGTTAAGATCCCAGGGTTCTAGCGGACGCTTGTAAGGTGGGACTATGTGGCAAACCCCCTGCAGGAACGTGCGGACCTGCGGAAGCCTGGCTAGACGCTTTTGAAAAAACACGGAAAGCGCCGATACTTGCCCCTTGAGAGAGCCGAGAGACAAACCCTTGTCCATTCCGGATTGAAGGAAAGACAGAAAAGTGGGCAAGGCAAACGGCCAGGGAGTAAAACCCTGATCAGAGCACCAGGATAAGAAGATCCTCCACGTCCTGTGGTAGATCTTGGCGGACGTTAGTTTCCTGGCCTGTCTCATAGTGGCAATGACCTCTTGAGATAACCCTGAGGACGCTAGGAGCCAGGACTCAATGGCCACACAGTCAGGTTGAGGGCCGCAGAATTCAGATGGAAAAGAAGGGAATTTTGTTTACTTACCGTAAATTCCTTTTCTTCTAGCTCCAATTGGGAGACCCAGACAATTGGGTGTATAGCTATTGCCTCTGGAGGCCACACAAAGTATTACACTTAAAAGTGTAAGGCCCCTCCCCTTCTGGCTATACACCCCCAGTGGGATCACTGGCTCACCAGTTTTAGTGCCAAAGCAAGAAGGAGGAAAGCCAATAACTGGTTTAAAGACCAATTCAATCCGAGGAAACATCGGAGAACTGAACCATACCACATGAACAACATGTGTACCCGAAAAAACAGAAAAACCCCGAGAAAACAGGGCGGGTGCTGGGTCTCCCAATTGGAGCTAGAAGAAAAGGAATTTACGGTAAGTAAACAAAATTCCCTTCTTCTTTGTCGCTCCATTGGGAGACCCAGACAATTGGGATGTCCAAAAGCAATCCCTGGGTGGGTAAAAGAATACCTCATGATAGGGCCGTCAAACGGCCGTCTCCTACAGGTGGCCAACCGCCGCCTGGATGACTTATCTACCTAGGCTGGCGTCTGCCGAAGCGTAGGTATGCATCTGATAATGCTTGGTAAAAGTAAGTAGACTCGACCAGGTGGGTGCCTGACACACCTGCTGAGCCGTAGCCTGGTGCCGTAATGCCCAGGATGCACCCACGGCTCTGGTAGAATGGGCCTTCGGCCTTGAGAGAACCAGAAGCCCAGTAGAACTGTAGGTTTCAAGAATTGGTTCCTCGAGCCCCCGAGCAAGGGTGGATCTGGAAGCTTGCGACTGTTTACGCCGACCAGCGACAAGGACAAAGAGTGCATCCGGGTGGCGCAGGAGCGCCATGCGGGAAGTAGAACCTGAGTGCTCTCACCAGAACCAACAGATGCAAATCTTTCTGAAATTGATGGACTGGACGAGGACACAAAGAAGGTGAGGTGATATCCTGATTGATATGAAAATGGGATACCACCTTAGGGAGAAATTCCGGAACCGGACGCAGAACTACCCTGTCCTGGTGAAGGACCAGGAAGGGAGTTTGTATGAGAGCGTTGCTAGCTCGGAAACTCTCCTAAGAGACGAGACCGTTACTAGAAGGCCACTTCCCGTGAAAAACGGGAAGGGAGACATCCTTCAAAGGCTCGAAAGGCGGCATCTGGAGAGCAATTAGAACCTTGTTCAGATCCCAGGGCTCTAACGGCCGCTTGTACGGAGTGCTGAGAAGACAAACTCCCCGTAGGAACGTGCGTACCTGAGGAAGTCGTCGTTTCTGAAAAAATACAGATAGCGCTGAGACTTGTCCCTAAAGGGAACTGAGCGACAACCCATTGTCCTACCTAGATTGCAGGAAGGAAGGAAACATAGACGATGCAACCGGCCAGGGAGAAACACCCTGCGCCGAGCACCGAGATAAGAACATCTTCCACGTCCTGTGGTCAATCTTGGCGGACGTTGGTATGCTAGCCTGTCTCATGGTGGCAACCACGTCCTGAGATAATCCTGACGACACTAGGTTCCAGGACTCAATGCCACACCATCCGGTTGAGGGCCGTAGAATTCAAATGGAAGAATGGCCCTTGAGACAGCCAGTCTGATTGGTCTGGTAGTGCCCCCGGTTAGCCTACCGTGAGGCACCACAGAACCGAGTACCACAACATCCTCGGCCAATTTGTAGCGACGAGGATGGCGCGGCCGCAGTCGGTCTTGATCTAGCGCAGTACTCTGGGCAACAATGCCAGAGGTGGCACCTAAGGTAGCTGGAACTGCGACCAATGCTGAACTAAGGCGTTTGCCGCCAGAGCTCGATGATTGTGAAACCGTGCCATGAAGCTGGCACATTGTTGTTGTGCCGTGACGCCATTAGATCGACGTCCGGCCTCTGTCAGCGGCGCCAGATCTCCTGAAACCCGTCCGGGTGAGGAGACCATACTCTTTCAGCCACACCTCAGTGACTTAGGAAGTCAGCTTCCTAGTTTCCACACTTGGGATGTGAATTGTGGATATGGTGGATGCCGTGTCTTCCACCCACATCAGAACCTGCCGGACTTCCTGGAAGGCTTGCCGGTTGCGCGTTCTACCTTGGTGGTTGATGTATGCCACCGCTGTGGAGCTGTCCGACTGAAGTCGGATATGCTTGCTTTCCAGCCGCTGTTGGAAGGATTGTAGGGCAAGATACACTGCTCTGTGTTCAAGAACATTGATCTGAAGAGTGGACTCTTGCTGAGTCCACGTACCCTGAGCGCTGTAGTGGAGAAAAACTGCTCCCCACCCTGATAGACTCGCGTCTGTCGTAACTATCGCCCAGGACGGGGATAGGAAGGACCTTCTTTTTGACCAAGAGGTGAGAAGAAGCCACCACCGTAGAGATTCCTTGGCCGCCTGAGAAAGAACGACGACTCTGTTGAGGGACGTCGACTCCTCGTCCCATTGGCGGAGAATGTCCCATTGTAGTGGACGCAGTAAAACTGCGCGAAAGGAACTGCCTCCATTGCTACCATCTTACGTAGGAAGTGCATGAGGCGTCTCAATGTGTGCGACTGGTTCTTAAAGAAGAGCTTGCAGCCCGTAGTGAATGCTGTTTGTCTAGCGGCAGCTTCACTATCGCTGAGAGAGTAAGAAACTCTATGCCTAGATATGTTATCGATAGGGTCGGGGTCGGATCTGACTTTAAAAAGTTGATGATCCACCCAAAACTCTAGAGAGTCTCCAGCGCAACGTTCGGGCAGTGTTGGCATGTTTCCTAAGAGAGTGCCTTGACAAGTAGATCGTCTAAATACGGGACCACAGAGTGACCCTGAGAGTGCAGGACTGTGACTACTGCTGCCCTGACCTTGGCGAAGACCAGTTGGACTGTCGCTAGCCGGAAGGTAGAGCTACGAACAGAGGGTGTTCGTCTCCTATAACGAAGCGTAGAAACGCTAGTGCTCTGGATCAATCGGCACGTGTGGATAAGCATCCTTGATGCCTAATGATGCTAGGAAATATCCTTGGGACCTTGAGGCGATGACATGGCGGAGGGATTCCATCCGGAACCGCCTGGTGTCCGACATAGTCAGCAGCTGCTGCTGACTAAAAAGTGGAGCTATGCGTGGATGTGTTGCCTCCTTCGCACAAAGCACAAAACTGGTGAGCCAGTGATCCCACTGGGGGTGTATAGCCAGAAGGGGAGGGGCCTTACACTTTTAAGTGTAATACTTTGTGTGGCCTCCAGAGGCAATAGCTATACACCCAATTGTCTGGGTCTCCCAATGGAGCGACAAAGAAATGGCCCTTGAGACAGCAAGTCTGGTCGGTCTGGGAGTGCCCACGGCTGACCCACCGTGAGATGCCACAGATCCGGGTACCACGACCACCTCGGCCAGTCTGGAGCGACGAGAATGGCGCGATGGCAGTCGGACCTGATCTTGCGTAACACTCTGGGCAGCATCGCCAGAGGAGGAAATACATAAGGCAGTCGAAACTGCGACCAATCCTGAACTAATGCGTCCGCCGCCAGAGCTCTGTGATCCTGAGACCGTGCCATGAATGCCGGGACTTTGTTGTTGTGCCGAGACGCCATTAAGTCGACGTCCGGCGTTCCCCAGCGGCAACAGATCTCTTGAAACACGTCCGGGTGAAGAGACCATTCCCCTGCGTCCATGCCCTGGCGACTGAGAAAGTCTGCTTCCCAGTTTTCTACGCCCGGGATGTGAACTGCGGAGATGGTGGAGGCTGTGGCTTCCGCCCACAGCAGAATCCGCCGAACTTCTTGGAAGGCTTGACGACTGCGTGTGCCGCCTTGGTGGTTGATGTACGCAACCGCCGTGGCGTTGTCCGACTGAATTCGGATCTGCCTGCCCTCCAGCCACCGCTGGAACGCCTTTAGGGCTAGATACACTGCCCTTATCTCCAGAACATTGATCTGAAGGGAGGACTCTGTCGGAGTCCAGGTTCCCTGAGCCCTGTGGTGGAGGAAGACTGCTCCCCACCCTGACAGACTCGCGTCCGTCGTGACCACAGCCCAGGATGGGGGCAGGAAGGATTTTCCCTTCGACAAAGAAGTGGGAAGAAGCCACCACTGAAGAGAGGTTTTGGCTGCCCGAGAAAGGGAGACGTTCCTGTCGAGGGACGTCGACCTCCTGTCCCATTTGCGGAGAATGTCCCATTGAAGTGGACGCAGATGAAACTGCGCAAAGGGAACTGCCTCCATTGCTGCCACCATCTTCCCTAGGAAGTGCATGAGGCGCCTCAAGGGGTGTGACTGGGCTCGAAGGAGAGATTGCACCCCTGTCTGTAGTGAACGCTGTTTGTCCAGCGGGAGCTTCACTATCGCTGAGAGAGTATGAAACTCCATCCCGAGGTAAGTTAGCGATTGGGTCGGTGTCAATTTTGACTTTGAAATTGATGATCCACCCGAACCTCTGGAGAGTCTCCAGAGCAGTGTTCAGGCTGTGTTGGCATGCCACCCGGGAGGGTGCCCTGACTAGAAGATCGTCTAAGTAAGGGATCACCGAGTGTCCCTGAGAGTGTAGGACTGCCACCACTGTTGCCATGACCTTGGTGAAGACCCGTGGGGCTGTCGCCAGGCCGAAAGGCAGTGCCACGAACTGAAGGTGTTCGTCTCCGATGGCGAAACGCAGGAATCGCTGATGCTCTGGTGCAATCGGCACGTGGAGATAAGCATCCCTGATGTCGATTGATGCTAGGAAGTCTCCTTGGGACATCGAGGCGATGACGGAGCGGAGAGATTCCATCCTGAACCGTCTGGTTTTCACGTGTCTGTTGAGCAGTTTGAGGTCCAGAACGGGACGGAATGATCCGTCCTTTTTTGGCACCACAAACAAGTTGGAGTAAAAACCTCGACCACATTCTTGAAGGGGAACAGGGATCACCACTCCTTCTGCCTTCAGAGTGCACACCGCCTGAAGAAGAGCATCGGCTCGCTCGGGGGGCGGAGATGTTCTGAAGAAACGAGTCGGAGGACGAGAGCTGAGCTCTATCCTGTAACCGTGAGACAGAATGTCTCTCACCCATCGGTCTTGGACATGTGGCAACCAGGCGTCGCAAAAGCGGGAGAGCCTGCCACCGACCGAGGATGAGGATTTGGGGAGGCCGAAAGTCATGAGGAGGCCGCCTTGGGGGCGGTTCCTACGGCGGTCTTTTTAGGACGTGACCTAGACCGCCATGAATCAGAGTTCCTCTGGCCTTTCTGTGGCCTGTTGGACGTGGAGAATTGAGACCTGGCTGAGGGCCGAAAGGACCGAAACCTCGGTTGTATCTTCCGTTGCTGGGGTCTGTTTGGTTTGGACTGGGGTAAGGACGAGTCCTTTCCCTTGGATTGTTTAATGATTTCATCCAATTGCTCGCCAAACAGACGGTCGCCAGAAAAAGGCAAACCGGTTAAGAACTTCTTGGAAGCAGAGTCTGCCTTCCATTCGCGTAGCCACATGGCCCTGCGGACTGCCACTGAATTGGCGGATGCTACCGCTGTACGGCTCGCAGAGTCCAGGACGGCGTTCATGGCGTAGGACGAAAAAGCCGACGCCTGAGAGGTTAAAGACACAACCTGCGGAGTAGAGGCACGTGTGACTGCATTAATCTCAGCCAGACAAGCTGAGATAGCTTGGAGTGCCCATACGGCTGCGAATGCCGGAGCAAAAGACGCGCCTATGGCTTCATAGATGGATTTCATCAGGAGCTCTATTTGCCTGTCAGTGGCATCCTTGAGCGATGAACCATCCCGCCACTGCTACTATGGATCTAGCCGCCAGTCTAGAGATTGGAGGATCCACCTTGGGACACTGAGCCCAACCCTTAACTACGTCAGTGGGGAAGGGGTAACGTGTGTCATTAAGGCGCTTAGTAAAGCGCTTGTCCGGAAAAGCTCGGTGTTTCTGGACTGTATCTCTGAAGTTGGAGTGATCGAAAAACGCACTCCGTGTACGTTTGGGAAACCTAAATTGGAATTTCTCCTGCTGAGAAGCTGACTCCTCAATCGGAGGAGTTGGAGGAGAAAGTTCTAACACCTGATTGATGGACGCTATAAGGTCAATTACTATGGCGTCCCCTTCAGGTGTATCAAGATTGAGAGCAGCGTCAGGATCAGAGCCCTGATCTGCCGCATCCGCTTCATCCTCCAGAGAGTCCTCATGCTGAGACCCTGAGCAGTGTGATGAAGTCGAGGGAAGCTCCCAGCGAGCCCGCTTAGCCGGTCTGGGACTGCGGTCCGTGTCGGAGTCCTCACCGTGGGACCTAGGAGTCACCCCAGGAGCAGTTTGCTGAGCCGACCGAGGGGGGCCTGGGGGCAATGGTTCAACAGTGCCCGGGGCCTGTGTTACCGGTCTGGACTGCAAAGCTTCAAGTATCTTAGCAGACCATCTATCCATAGACTGAGCCATGGATTGAGAAAGTGACTCAGAAAGTTTCTCAGCCAACACTGCAAACTCTGTCCCTGCCACCTGGACAGTGGTAGCCGGTGGTTCTACCTGGGCCGAGGGTCCCACCAGTGGCTGAGGCTCCGGCTGAGTGAGTGTCACAGGGGCCGAGCATTGCACACAATGAGGGTAGGTGGAACCTGCAGGTAACATAGCCGCACAAGAGGTACAGGTTGCAAAATAAGCCTGTGCCTTGGCACCCTTGCTTTTTGCGGACGACATGCTGTTGTCTCCTCTTAGAGCAATCAGTGAGGGTATATAGCCAAAAGCAAATAATGAGGCCGAACAGAGTAAATGTATACAATATAAGGATATATATATATATATATATATACACTTCGGCACCCAGGGGGGCCAGCACCTAGTAACTGGTGCGGCTTACCGACCGCCCTCAGCGGTTGTGTGTCCACCAGATTCCCTGCCTGGGCCTCCCAGAGCTGTGGAGCTCGGTCTGAAGTTCTCCACCGGCAGAAGTGCTGATAGCAATGGCTGCCAGCGTTCTGAGAGGAGGAGGGAGCCGTGGGCGTGCCTCGGAAAGTGCGGGAATCTGGTGCCCCACAGTGCTCAGTGAGGGGGGAGGAGGATACCTAAGTATGCTCCAGCCCTCACCGCTGACGTCCAGTCAAGCGTCCCGCCCTTACCCCTGACTGGCAGGCCCGGGGGCGGGAGTATGCGGTACTAGGCCGCAAAAGCCAGGGACTAAATTTAGTAACGCGGCCGGCAAACAAGCGCGGTCGGCGCGGTAGTCCCGGCGACACATAACACCCAGCAGCTGCTGCAGCGTCCGTTACACAGGCGCTCTATGCGCCGTCGCCAAGGCGACACAGAGTACCTCAGAGGAGCAGGGCCTGTCCCTGATGATACCCGGTCTCCTGTCCGTCAGATTCCCCCAGGGGCTGCGGAGGGAGCCCGGTCCCAGTGCATGGTGACCGGTTAGGATCCCACTTCACCCAGAGCCCCTAAGGGATGGGGAAGGATAACGGCATGTGGCTCCAGCCTTTGTACCCGCAATGGGTACCTCAACCTTAACAGCACTGCCGACCAGAGTGGGGTGAGAAGGGAGCATGCCGGGAGCCCTGTTAGGGGCCCTCTTTTCTTCCATCCGATAAAGTCAGCAGCTGCTGCTGACTAAAATGTGGAGCTTGCGTGAATGTGTCTGCCTCCTTCAACACAAAGCAAAAAACTGATGGGCCCGTGATGCACGGGAGGGTGTATAGGCAGAGGGGAGGGGTTACACTTTTTAAAGTGTAATACTTTGTGTGGCCTCCGGAGGCAGAAGCTATACACCCAATTGTCTGGGTCTCCCAATAGAGCGACAAAGAAATATAATTTATTTTTTTCCACTTTTTTTTTGTTGCGTATTCTACTTTGGAAGGGCCTTATATAGTGGCCTATAACTATTTAATCTTTGTTTAAAACTAGTACTGTAGACAAATAATGTAAAAAAAAACAAAAAAAAAAAACACACAGTAAAAATGCAATGTGTGAACATAGGCTGTGTGCTGTAGTGTCAATACAAATCAGTATTTTATCCTCCGGAGATTAATACTACCAAACTACCTCTGGTGTTAGGAAGTCAAAAAACTCTGTGTAACCCGAACCCCCACCACTGATTAGCAGCTTGCTAACAATTCCCAATGTACACAGGAAGCTGCTAGTTAGGGGTTTGTGTGGGCTATACACAGTCCAGAAGTCTTAGCTCTGCTACATCTACATCAGACAAACAAGAACTCCATCAAAACTGCACCAAGCAGTTCAATAAGTGACACAGTGCTGGAATTATCAAAGGAAAACAAGCAGGTGGGGAGCTGCATTTAAAGGGAACCTGTCAGGTGCAATGTGCACTCAGAGCCACGAGCAGTTCTGTGTACATATTGCTAATCCCTACCTACCCGTCCCTGTATACACTAGCATAGATAAAGAGATCTATAGAAAAAGGATTTCTAAAGATCTTTTACCATATGCTAATGAGCAAAGGGACTAGTCTCCTGGGCGTTAGTTCCCCTGGCTAGTTGGCCCCATTGGCATATTAGTACTCCCCTGTGGGTGTGCTATCATTCTAATGAATGTGCAGCGTAGGACGCTGGATTTCTGCTCAGTGAGCATGACCCCGGACTTTCAGTCTGGCTCACTACTTGTTTGAAGCTGGGACGCGTACACCCGGCTTCATAGTGCGCATGACCCAAACTCCGGGGTGATGCGCACTGAGCCGAAATGCAGCGTCAGACAATGGACAGGTGAGTGAGATCATCCTCTACCGCTGCACATTCATAAGCATCTTAGCACACCCACAAGGGCGTACTAGCATGCTAATGGGGGCGATTAGCAAGGGGAGCATCACCCTTCTGACTAGTCCCCGCACTCATTAGCATATGATAAAAGATCTTTAGAATTACTTTTTCTAAAGATCTCATTATTTATGCTAGTGTATACAGGGACGGTTAGGCAGGGATTAGCAATATACACCCAGAACTGCTCGTGGTTTTGGGTGCATATGGGACCTGACAGGTTCCCTTTAAATGTTTGGCCCCACCATAATGCACCGAGGGCCTGTCATTCTGTGCTCACAGTGTTCCTTTCAGCATAATGTAGACAGGTAGCTGTCAAAGTGTTGAGGATAAGAATTGAGTAACCAAAAATACTTAATTCAGCCATTTCATAGACTTAGGTTTGTAGTTTAGTTAATGTAATCTAACTCACATTTATGAATGCTTTTGCTTTTTACTAACACACACACACACACACACACACACACACACACACACACACTCAATGATTTTCCTTAATACAATATACCAGCACATGTAACTTAAAGAAGGCTCCTACATCCTGGACAACGCCCAAGAAGTTGAGGAACAGAGGAATTCCTAAAGTTTGGAACAACCAATCCAGTAGAGACTATGCAAATTCCTATACGTCCTGAGTCCAGCCTGCGATACTTGATTGGACTATATTTTGTCCACACCCTTTTTGTCACTTCTCCTGAACTATAAAGTTTCCCGAACAATAAACCGAAGCAGAATGCTCTGGCGTCTGTCATAGAGAAGGTTCATAACCGATTCAGTGTCGGTTATTGTTCTCACATGCACGCATGACAATATCATTTGAAATCGGCAATTAGACCTTAAGAGACCCTTTGTAGTCTCATCTCAACAAAAGTAGTGACAAGAAAGCGTTAACCGGAAACCTTAGCTGGGGAAGTCATACTGTACCTCGAGTGAAGGACGGGAATAGAGCATTTAGTCAGGATACTTCCGATGATTACAGCTTCTCTCAGGGTACAAGTTCCAGATTCACAAAGAGGGATGAGGATTCCTATATCGAGAGAAGCTGATATTTAGTGACCAGTGACATATTTCTCCTCACATACTAATATGCCATAAAACATTGGCGTGTTGCCAACTCCAATCATAAAAAAATTCTCACCTATAAAGCCATTGCATAAGCTATAATAGAAAAGGTATATTGCTTAACTGATTTTCACGTTGTGCATGTGATTTTTACACAACGCGATTACAAGCTCTGGTCTAATGTTAGCACTTGTTGCCATTGTAAGTTACTGTACAAAAGGTATGACTGTGTTATATCATCAGAAGCGAAAAGTGAAACTGTCACTTTACAGTTATGGTCATTCTATTTTAACTTTTTTTTTTTTGCAGAAGACGGGAGGAATATACAACATCCTTAAAGCTTGCCAAGTTTACCTTTGAACCAAGCACCAGGTTTGAAGAGCGCCTTTTTAAGAGCCATGTAAAGGTGGAAGTTGAGACGCTTGTACTCTGCGATGTCATCTCGCACACGTGGAAGCAGGACCAAGTTGTAGAAACGCTGTGCCATACGTTCCGTCAAGTTTGAAGAAAAGATTCTGGTGGGCGGAGAAAATAAGAAGCCAGAAGACTAAGATCTGATACACTAGCACCAAGGAGGAGTATACAATCCTAATAACATATTACTGCGTACCGTGTAGCCTGGTACATTGCGGCAGCCGTCCAAGATTCAGGCTCTGTAATGTACAGGATCTGCTCCCAGTTTGCGAGAGCTGGCACAATCTTGAAGGCTTTGGGTAGCTTACCACTGCGGTATGAGGATAATACCTTAGAAAAATAAAGAAATTGTTTTAGGATATATCCCAATGTATGCAAATCTTGTACTAAATATACAGTCTGTTGCATTTATTAGCAATGAGCCAGCACTATAGCAATAAGGAGTACTGGAGTCAAAGGTTTGAATGAAATCTGCAGACCCCATCATAGTTCTGTAATCCCCTGCACTGGCAAAAAGGAGACCGTAAACCGTGGTCAGGATACAACCGTGTATCGCACCTCTTTAACGCCTTTGTATACTTCTAACACCCTGGGATCAAGTTGTGCCATTGGTCTTCCAGAAACCTCCGACATCGCCGACTCTACTTCTGTTTGCTTCTCTGTGATCTTTTCCATGATTATGTCAGCAAGTGTTCGCCTAAACACAAAATAAAAAAAATAAAATGTTTAGTTTAGCAATAAGGAAGATATTACTTTTAATAAGTACATCAGTGTTCCTGTTTTACCCCATGTTTTGTGGTTACATAGCCCAATTATTATCCAGAGCTACACAGCAACTTTGGTGGCAACACTAGTCGAAAGACCAAGATGTATGGGCGCAGCTGCTACGTCACAGCACAATGCAAGTGAATGGGGTCGCATGACAATCCCCGGAGTACTGCAACAAGCAAGTCGGAAAAATATCTGACCAGGTTGGACATCTTGCCACTTGCTTGTTGCACAGTACCTTTGAGGTCCCCAGGTACTTATTTTGCGCTGTGATGTAGCAGGGGCACAGAGAAAACCTTGATCGGATGACGAGGGTTGGGGCCAAAGTCACCATTTAGCAGGTAACACTTAACCAAGTGCTTTGGATATTTCGTTTTAGTGATTGTTGGGGGGGTCTCGCACCCAGACTGCCCCCAATCAAGGCTTCTGACATGCCTGTATGACATTAAAGGTGAAATAGATACGTGGCCATGCACTAAACTATAGCAGTATATCCATTTTGCCACTACTGTACTTTTAAATCAATCCCATTCCATTTCCTCAGCACCACGGCTCTATAGGATTACAAGCCACCATCCTGATCCTCACAACGATGCAACCAGCATGGCGCCTGCAGTGACGCCCCGTCCGAAGAGCCCAGGTGCTGGGCTGTTACCAGAGGTGAATGAACTACCTGCCTGATCGCCCCATACACACAAATAAGAAGAATCCTTGCATTAAAAGGCTTTTTCACAAATGACACTTGCCATCTATGCACCATACTTTTCATAGCAGCTGCAGACAACGCTATCTCTCTTCGGCTTGTAATCTCCATCCGCCCTTCTGTCATTGTTAGGGCAGCGGTGCCTCGCACAACCACACTGCTCCATTCACTCCCACTACGCGAGGAGAAACCAGGGATCGGGGCACCACTGTCCTACCAGGTGGGCTCCCAGCGCACAGGCGAGACATGACTTGGGAGAAAGTGCCTTTGAGGAGCAGCAAGCCAAATATTGTGAAAACCACTAAGATATAGGCACTGCATCTGATACTATTGTACATAGAATTCTGGGCCAATCGACCCAAAAAACAGACGTGACAAAGAGAAAGATGTAGCAGAGCTGAGCACATGTAAGGACAGACGGCACAAGGTCAGCACAGCCGTGTAGTGGGGAGTGCGGATGCATCTCTTACCTTAGTGGGGGATTTGTGTTCATGAACCTTTCAATGGCTTTCTCGTCCTCCGGATTCACATCCACGTCCTCACTGTAGCCCCCGGCGTCCATACGGGCAGCCTTCTCCAGGCTCGGCCACTCTTCATCCTCAGAATCAGACCCATTGCCTTTGCTCTTGTAATCTAGGCAAAAAAAAGGTTTATAATTACAAAACAAATACAATAAAAATTTCATAAATTAAAAGACTCATAATGGAAAATCCTTTAACTACTTACGTGCCCCAAAATAAGACTAAAAAACCAACAAAAACACTTGTTTCCCTGACCAGGACCACTCCTGTTATGTTGCCGCTGCACTTACCAACGGTCATGTGTCATGTTATTTCATGCGATCGCTGCAGCCAATCGGCAGCTGCTGATAGGCTGACGCCTTCATGCTCATACAGATGGAACTGGAATTGTGAGTGCTGCAGCCAATCAGAGGCGTGACCTAATATCACAAGAAAACTGGGAATCTGAATGCCAAAAATCCCATGAGCGGCGCCGGTCAGGAGAGGGACTGTGATTTCACGTCATGCGGGGCACTGAAGTAGTTCCGAGGTTGTCCCTTAGTAGGCTGTTACCCGGATGTGAGGGCTGCAGGTGTTTTCCTTCCCCTCCCAGAGACTGTAAATACTGTATCTCCGATCACGGTGCACAACCCTCTCGCTGTTCCTGAGACCCCCGATTCTGCTGCTCGTTTCCGTTCTGTGTCGCTCCATAGCAGATATTCACATCTGTTTCTTCTGGAGCGCACTATATGAGATCTCCGATTTGGGCATTTCTTCAGAGTCCTATCTCGGGAGTGTGCTTTCACCCCTCCGCTCCAGATGTTGGCAATCACAGCTCGGCAGCATCTGTGACCGAGCGATGCGCTAACTCCCTGTGATTGTCAGCATCTAGGATGGAGAGGTGAGAGCGCGTCCCCAGGATGACTGTGAAAACCGCTTACATGCCCGACAAGCAGAGATTTCACATATTAAGATCCAAAAGAAACAAAAAAAGTCTCTGCAACGGAGCGATACAGCGCGGAACGGAGAAGAACGGCACAATCAGGGGCGCTCAGGAATTCTTACAAGGCGTTTAATCCTACTTTGTTGAACAACTTAATGGTCCACTATCTTTTTAAAATTATATAGTGCCCCTTGTAACAACAGAAATAACAGATAACCACCTCCCGCAATGGCACCGTTCCAACAAGCGTTGCGTCAGGTCTCGCAGGACTCTTGATATGTCACATGGTCTCTGCAGGCAATGTCCCTGGGAGACCGGTGTAGAAGGCGAGAATGTAGGGGGCTACTCCATTCAAAGGGAAAGTGGCAGCAAGTTTTTGCTATTTAATCTGAGATCAGCGTAATACAGAGCAGGAGTGCCTGAATCCAATGATGTGTCACCTATCAGGCTGTGTGTTGTAGCTTCAATGTGATCAGCAGATTAACACTATCAGACTACAGCTCACATAAAAAGCAGTGCAGCTGATCAGTGTAACCCCCTCACCACTGATTAGCAGCTTGTTCACAAAGTCTACACAGAAAGCTGCCAGTCAGAGGTGGGGCAGGGCTATACTGTATGCATCAAAACAAATGTCCACCAACTAATTATAGCAGCCTGTGAGGGGGTCCTCGCTGTCCGAGGTCACAGACCTCAATGCATTATCTGTGAGGTAATATGAGCTTTTCTTTACCATCGTTGATATTACGTCACACTTACCCTACACCTTTATGATGCCCGTTGCTTTGCACTGCTCTCACAGTTGATCCGTATACTGGGAAGCTACTAGAAGTCTGTTGCATTTCCTTTGGGGTGATATTGCCACCTTGTGGCTAATAGATGACATTACGCTCAGGCAATATTTTTTCAGACAATTATATAGCTCCGATGCAGTGTCATACTGAATACTGGTTTTTGCCCGTCTTTTTTTACCTCATTTAATTGCCTTCTGCACAAAAATTATTTGTTATTTCTTATATTTATAATATATTGTGTTACTGTTTGGCATTGGCAGCACTTTAAAAGATGTATCTGTATTTATTCATCGTCTGATACCTCGGCTGAGATGCTGGTCCCTTTCTTATGTCTGTAGTATTTTTTAATATTTGAATGTATTCTCTTTAATAAAATTATTGATTTTATATTGCTGCACATCTATGCTTTATGAGAATTCACTGTGACTTCTCATATGGTTTTGACTATACTGTATACAGTTTAAAGGGAACCTGTCCCCACTTTTTTGGCGTATAAGCTGCAGCCACCACCACCGGGCTCTTATATACAGCATTCTAACATGCGGTACTGTATATAAGAGCCCAGGCCGCTGTGAGAACATAAACACTTTATAATACTCACCTAACAGTCGCGCGATTGGCCATATGGGCGTCTCCGTTCTCCGGTGCCTGCTCTTTCGGCCATCTTCGTCCTCCTGACTCCTGTGTGTGCATGACGCGTCTACATCATACACACTCGCCAGTCCTGCGCAGGCGCACTACAATACTATGATCTGCCCTGCTCAGGACCGGAATGCCGGCGAGTGTGGATGACATTGGACCTGTCATGCACCGCGACTAGAGAAGGGGAACAAAAATGGGCAAAAGAGGAGGCGCCGGCACCGGAGAACGGAGACGCCCATAAGGCCCACAGCACGACCGTTAGGTAAGTATTATAAAGTGTTTTTTATGTTCTCACAGCGGCCTGGGCTCTTATATACAGCATATTAGAACGCTGTATATAAGACCACACTGGTGGTGGCCGCAGCTTATAGGCTGAAAATGTGGTGACCGGTTCCCTTTAACTCTTAGCTCTGGAACATCTACAAAAGAGAAAACAGGGATTCTGTGAAAACTACACAAAGCAGCCCAGCCACATATCTCTGGAATCAGGCTCTCTGCCCTATGTTATGGTGCTCTCAGATTATATAGAAAAACTTACAGATTAACTGGATTTGCGAAGCAAAAAAAATAAATTGCGCAAAGGTGTCTATATCTGCGAACCACTTAGATGCTTGGGCCATTAGTGACTGCAGTATTTAAGGAGTCACTCCTGGGCTCCGTGTTCAGCCTCCTGTGCTGGCTGCCACTTACCTAGCACAGTCACCTTCTCTATGGGGGGCCGGCTGCCACTTACCTAGCACAGTCACCTTCTCTATGGGGGGGCTGGCTGCCACTTACCTAGCACAGTCACCTTCTCTATGGGGGGGCTGGCTGCCACTTACCTAGCACAGTCACCTTCTCTATGGGGGGCCGGCTGCCACTTACCTAGCACAGTCACCTTCTCTATGGGGGGCCGGCTGCCACTTACCTAGCACAGTCACCTTCTCTATGGGGGGCCGGCTGCCACTTACCTAGCACAATCAAAATAGTAATAATTCTGGCACACTGAAATAATTCATGAATTATCCTCAACTTTTTGCACTAATAAATTGATTCAGCATTCAAAAGAAAGGTTTCATATGTCATGAATTATTTCAGTGTGCCAGAATTATTACTATTTTGATTGACTCCCATTTTTTCTGGGCACCTAACTTGCGCAACTGTGAGCCAGACATATTCGCTTACTAAACTTACCTAGCACAGTCACCTTCTCTATGGGGGGCCGGCTGCCACTTACCTAGCACAGTCACCTTCTCTATGGGGGGCCGGCTGCCACTTACCTAGCACAGTCACCTTCTCTATGGGGGGCCGGCTGCCACTTACCTAGCACCGTCGCCTTCTCTATGGGGGCGGCTGCCACTTACCTAGCACAGTCACCTTCTCTATGGGGGGCCGGCTGCCACTTACCTAGCACAGTCACCTTCTCTATGGGGGGCCGGCTGCCACTTACCTATCACAGTCACCTTCTCTATGGGGGGCCGGCTGCCACTTACCTAGCACAGTCACCTTCTCTATGGGGGGCCGGCTGCCACTTATCCAGCACAGTCACCTTCTCTATGGGGGGCCGGCTGCCACTTACCCAGCACAGTCACCTTCTCTATGGGGGGCCGGCTGCCACTTACCTATCACAGTCACCTTCTCTATGGGGGGCGGCTGCCACTTACCTAGAACAGTCACCTTCTCTATGGGGGGCCGGCTGCCACTTACCCAGCACAGTCACCTTTTCTATGGGGGGCTGGCTGCCACTTACCTAGCACAGTCACCTTCTCTATGGGGGGCTGGCTGCCACTTACCCAGCACAGTCACCTTCTCTATGGGGGGCCGGCTGCCACTTACCTAGCACAGTCACCTTCTCTATGGGGGGCCGGCTGCCACTTACCTAGCACAGTCACCTTCTCTATGGGGGGCCGGCTGCCACTTACCTAGCACAGTCACCTTCTCTATGGGGGGCCGGCTGCCACTTACCTAGCACAGTCACCTTCTCTATGGGGGGCCGGCTGCCACTTACCTAGCACAGTCACCTTCTCTATGGGGGGCCGGCTGCCACTTACCCAGCACCGTCACCTTCTCTATGGGGGGCCGGCTGCCACTTACCCAGCACAGTCACCTTCTCTATGGGGGGCTGGCTGCCACTTACCCAGCACAGTCACCTTCTCTATGGGGGCGGCTGCCACTTACCTAGCACAGTCACCTTCTCTATGGGGGGCCGGCTGCCACTTACCTAGCACAGTCACCTTCTCTATGGGGGGCCGGCTGCCACTTACCTAGCACAGTCACCTTCTCTATGGGGGGCCGGCTGCCACTTACCTAGCACAGTCACCTTCTCTATGGGGGGCCGGCTGCCACTTACCCAGCACAGTCACCTTCTCTATGGGGGGCTGGCTGCCACTTACCCAGCACAGTCACCTTCTCTATGGGGGCGGCTGCCACTTACCTAGCACAGTCACCTTCTCTATGGGGGGCTGGCTGCCACTTACCTAGCACAGTCACCTTCTCTATGGGGGGCGGCTGCCACTTACCTAGCACAGTCACCTTCTCTATGGGGGGCCGGCTGCCACTTACCTAGCACAGTCACCTTCTCTATGGGGGGCCGGCTGCCACTTACCTAGCACAGTCACCTTCTCTATGGGGGGCCGGCTGCCACTTACCTATCACAGTCACCTTCTCTATGGGGGGCCGGCTGCCACTTACCTAGCACAGTCACCTTCTCTATGGGGGGCTGGCTGCCACTTACCTAGCACAGTCACCTTCTCTATGGGGGGCTGGCTGCCACTTACCTAGCACCGTCACCTTCTCTATGGGGGGCTGGCTGCCACTTACCTAGCACAGTCACCTTCTCTATGGGGGGCTGGCTGCCACTTACCCAGCACAGTCACCTTCTCTATGGGGGGCCAGCTGCCACTTACCTATCACAGTCACCTTCTCTATGGGGGGCCGGCTGCCACTTACCTAGCACAGTCGCCTTCTCTATGGGGGCGGCTGCCACTTACCTAGCACCGTCACCTTCTCTATGGGGGGCCGGCTGCCACTTACCTAGCACCGTCGCCTTCTCTTTGGGGGGCGAGGGGCCGGCTCCGTGTTCAGCCTCCAATTCCTCCTGCTGGATCCGGGCCTGCTCCAGGATCCTCCGTGACAGCTTCTCGTCCACATAGTCATCATCTTGTGACTTGTCCGCCCATTGCCGCCGCTTTACCCTGGTGCTGGGCCTGACTGACCCTTCCTGCAAGATCTGATCCGCCAGCGCCGCATGACGTGGACCGGAGCCCCGAGAGCTGCGCTGTTTCGGCATCTGTACACACGTGCAGGACAGCGCTTATTGCGCATGCACCGAATCAAGGGGGGAGAGTTCAAGCCTCTTCCGTCGTTCCCACAGTGTGGACAGGAGATTAACGGCGGCCATTTTGTTGTAGCTGCTATTTCTATATTTTTCATGGAGGGTGCTCTACGGAAACATGGCGTCCAGTGCCTTAAAGTAACTAAATTTAGTCTTTCACGCACGTAATATCCGTGCGCGGTGACGTCATTTAACAGCGACGAGTCGGGTGTAGGCACGTGACCAAATGACGTCGGAACTATTACCTATGAGCAGGAGCCCATACTCTGTCGCAGCTACCGATGGGGGTGACATGGTGAGGGATGCCGGTGTAGTGCAGTGGCTGGGCAGGAAAGCTGTGCGCTCTGCAAACCTCGATTTACTAATAAAAGCTTCTTGTGCTCCCATATAGTGTTACACAGGTTCCATTAGCAGAGGGGAAAAGTGTCCAGCAAACTGTGGAAATCCTCACCCGCAAGCTGGAACAAATGGGAGCGGAGAAGCAGGGGACGTTCTTCGTGGATTGTGAGACCTACCATACAGCAGGGACCACTGTGGGGACCACAGGTATTCTGGCCACGTGTGATCCCCGCCATACTGCCAATCAGTGCGATCCGGTAATGCCCCGTCCATTCCCTCTGGCCATCGCAGTGTGTATGTATGATCCGGTAATGCCCCGTCCATTCCCTCTGGCCATCGCAGTGTGTATGTATGATCCGGTAATGTCCCGTCTATTCCCTCTGGCCATCGCAGTGTGTATGTATGATCCGGTAATGCCCCGTCCATTCCCTCTGGCCATCGCAGTGTGTATGTATGATCCGGTAATGTCCCGTCTATTCCCTCTGGCCATCGCAGTGTGTATGTATGATCCGGTAATGTCCCGTCCATTCCCTCTGGCCATCACAGTGTGTATGTATGATCCGGTAATGCCCCGTCCATTCCCTCTGGCCATCGCAGTGTGTATGTATGATCCGGTAATGCCCCGTCCATTCCCTCTGGCCATCGCAGTGTGTATGTATGATCCGGTAATGCCCCGTCCATTCCCTCTGGCCATCGCAGTGTGTATGTATGATCCGGTAATGTCCCGTCCATTCCCTCTGGCCATCGCAGTGTGTATGTATGATCCGGTAATGCCCCGTCCATTCCCTCTGGCCATCACAGTGTGTATGTATGATCCGGTAATGTCCCGTCTATTCCCTCTGGCCATCATAGTGTGTATGTATGATCCGGTAATGTCCCGTCCATTCCCTCTGGCCATCACAGCGTGTATCTATGATCCGATAATGCCCCGTCTATTCCCTCTGGCCATCGCAGCGTGTATCTATGATCCGATAATGCCCCGTCTATTCCCTCTGGCCATCGCAGCGTGTATCTATGATCCGGTAATGTCCCGTCCATTCCCTCTGGCCAGCGCAGCGTGTATCTATGATCCGGTAATGCCCCGTCCATTCCCTCTGGCCATCACAGTGTGTATGTATGATCCGGTAATGCCCCGTCTATTCCCTCTGGCCATCACAGTGTGTATGTATGATCCGGTAATGCCCCGTCCATTCCCTCTGGCCATCATAGTGTGTATGTATGATCCGGTAATGCCCCGTCCATTCCCTCTGGCCATCACAGTGTGTATGTATGATCCGGTAATGTCCCGTCTATTCCCTCTGGCCATCATAGTGTGTATCTATGATCCGGTAATGTCCCGTCTATTCCCTCTGGCCATCGCAGTGTGTATGTATGATCCGGTAATGCCCCGTCCATTCCCTCTGGCCATCACAGTGTGTATGTATGATCCGGTAATGTCCCGTCTATTCCCTCTGGCCATCATAGTGTGTATGTATGATCCGGTAATGTCCCGTCTATTCCCTCTGGCCATCGCAGTGTGTATGTATGATCCGGTAATGCCCCGTCCATTCCCTCTGGCCATCATAGTGTGTATGTATGATCCGGTAATGCCCCGTCCATTCCCTCTGGCCATCACAGTGTATATGTATGATCCGGTAATGCCCCGTCCATTCCCTCTGGCCATCATAGTGTGTATGTATGATCCGGTAATGCCCCGTCCATTCCCTCTGGCCATCACAGTGTGTATGTATGATCCGGTAATGCCCCGTCCATTCCCTCTGGCCATCGCAGTGTGTATCTATGATCCGGTAATGCCCCGTCCATTCCCTCTGGCCATCACAGTGTGTATGTATGATCCGATAATGCCCCGTCCATTCCCTCTGGCCATCGCAGTGTGTATGTATGATCCGGTAATGTCCCGTCCATTCCCTCTGGCTATCACAGTGTGTATGTATGATCCGGTAATGCCCCGTCCATTCCCTCTGGCCATCACAGTGTGTATCTATGATCCGGTAATGTCCCGTCTATTCCCTCTGGCCATCACAGTGTGTATCTATGATCCGGTAATGTCCCGTCTATTCCCTCTGGCCATCGCAGTGTGTATGTATGATCCGGTAATGTCCCGTCTATTCCCTCTGGCCATCGCAGTGTGTATGTATGATCCGGTAATGCCCCGTCTATTCCCTCTGGCCATCACAGTGTGTATGTATGATCCGGTAATGCCCCGTCCATTCCCTCTGGCCATCATAGTGTGTATGTATGATCCGGTAATGCCCCGTCCATTCCCTCTGGCCATCACAGTGTGTATGTATGATCCGGTAATGTCCCGTCTATTCCCTCTGGCCATCATAGTGTGTATGTATGATCCGGTAATGTCCCGTCCATTCCCTCTGGCCATCACAGCGTGTATCTATGATCCGATAATGCCCCGTCTATTCCCTCTGGCCATCGCAGCGTGTATCTATGATCCGATAATGCCCCGTCTATTCCCTCTGGCCATCGCAGCGTGTATCTATGATCCGGTAATGTCCCGTCCATTCCCTCTGGCCATCACAGTGTGTATGTATGATCCGGTAATGTCCCGTCTATTCCCTCTGGCCATCATAGTGTGTATGTATGATCCGGTAATGTCCCGTCTATTCCCTCTGGCCATCGCAGTGTGTATGTATGATCCGGTAATGCCCCGTCCATTCCCTCTGGCCATCACAGTGTGTATCTATGATCCGGTAATGTCCCGTCTATTCCCTCTGGCCATCACAGTGTGTATCTATGATCCGGTAATGTCCCGTCTATTCCCTCTGGCCATCGCAGTGTGTATGTATGATCCGGTAATGCCCCGTCCATTCCCTCTGGCCATCACAGTGTGTATGTATGATCCGGTAATGCCCCGTCTATTCCCTCTGGCCATCACAGTGTGTATGTATGATCCGGTAATGCCCCGTCCATTCCCTCTGGCCATCATAGTGTGTATGTATGATCCGGTAATGCCCCGTCCATTCCCTCTGGCCATCACAGTGTGTATGTATGATCCGGTAATGTCCCGTCTATTCCCTCTGGCCATCATAGTGTGTATGTATGATCCGGTAATGTCCCGTCCATTCCCTCTGGCCATCACAGCGTGTATCTATGATCCGATAATGCCCCGTCTATTCCCTCTGGCCATCGCAGCGTGTATCTATGATCCGATAATGCCCCGTCTATTCCCTCTGGCCATCGCAGCGTGTATCTATGATCCGGTAATGTCCCGTCCATTCCCTCTGGCCAGCGCAGCGTGTATCTATGATCCGGTAATGCCCCGTCCATTCCCTCTGGCCATCACAGTGTGTATGTATGATCCGGTAATGCCCCGTCCATTCCCTCTGGCCATCACAGTGTGTATCTATGATCCGGTAATGTCCCGTCTATTCCCTCTGGCCATCGCAGCGTGTATCTATGATCCGGTAATGCCCCGTCCATTCCCTCTGGCTAGCGCAGTGTGTATGTATGATCCGGTAATGGTCCGTCCATTCCCTCTGGCCATCACAGTGTGTATGTATGATCCGGTAATGCCCCGTCCATTCCCTCTGGCCATCGCAGTGTGTATGTATGATCCGGTAATGCCCCGTCCATTCCCTCTGGCCATCATAGTGTGTATGTATGATCCGGTAATGCCCCGTCCATTCCCTCTGGCCATCACAGTGTGTATGTATGATCCGGTAATGCCCCGTCTATTCCCTCTGGCCATCACAGTGTGTATGTATGATCCGGTAATGCCCCGTCCATTCCCTCTGGCCATCATAGTGTGTATGTATGATCCGGTAATGCCCCGTCCATTCCCTCTGGCCATCACAGTGTGTATGTATGATCCGGTAATGTCCCGTCTATTCCCTCTGGCCATCCTAGTGTGTATGTATGATCCGGTAATGTCCCGTCCATTCCCTCTGGCCATCACAGCGTGTATCTATGATCCGATAATGCCCCGTCTATTCCCTCTGGCCATCGCAGCGTGTATCTATGATCCGATAATGCCCCGTCTATTCCCTCTGGCCATCGCAGCGTGTATCTATGATCCGGTAATGTCCCGTCCATTCCCTCTGGCCAGCGCAGCGTGTATCTATGATCCGGTAATGCCCCGTCCATTCCCTCTGGCCATCACAGTGTGTATGTATGATCCGGTAATGTCCCGTCTATTCCCTCTGGCTAGCGCAGTGTGTATGTATGATCCGGTAATGTCCCGTCTATTCCCTCTGGCTAGCGCAGTGTGTATGTATGATCCGGTAATGTCCCGTCCATTCCCTCTGGCCATCGCAGTGTGTATGTATGATCCGGTAATGTCCCGTCTATTCCCTCTGGCCATCGCAGTGTGTATGTATGATCCGGTAATGTCCCGTCCATTCCCTCTGGCCATCGCAGTGTGTATGTATGATCCGGTAATGTCCCGTCTATTCCCTCTGGCTATCGCAGTGTGTATGTATGATCCGGTAATGTCCCGTCTATTCCCTCTGGCTATCGCAGTGTGTATGTATGATCCGGTAATGTCCCGTCTATTCCCTCTGGCTATCGCAGTGTGTATGTATGATCCGGTAATGTCCCGTCTATTCCCTCTGGCTATCGCAGTGTGTATGTATGATCCGGTAATGTCCCGTCTATTCCCTCTGGCCATCACAGCGTGTATCTATGATCCGATAATGCCCCGTCTATTCCCTCTGGCCATCGCAGCGTGTATCTATGATCCGATAATGCCCCGTCTATTCCCTCTGGCCATCGCAGCGTGTATCTATGATCCGGTAATGTCCCGTCCATTCCCTCTGGCCAGCGCAGCGTGTATCTATGATCCGGTAATGCCCCGTCCATTCCCTCTGGCCATCACAGTGTGTATGTATGATCCGGTAATGTCCCGTCTATTCCCTCTGGCTAGCGCAGTGTGTATGTATGATCCGGTAATGTCCCGTCTATTCCCTCTGGCTAGCGCAGTGTGTATGTATGATCCGGTAATGTCCCGTCCATTCCCTCTGGCCATCGCAGTGTGTATGTATGATCCGGTAATGTCCCGTCTATTCCCTCTGGCCATCGCAGTGTGTATGTATGATCCGGTAATGTCCCGTCCATTCCCTCTGGCCATCGCAGTGTGTATGTATGATCCGGTAATGTCCCGTCTATTCCCTCTGGCTATCGCAGTGTGTATGTATGATCCGGTAATGTCCCGTCTATTCCCTCTGGCTATCGCAGTGTGTATGTATGATCCGGTAATGTCCCGTCTATTCCCTCTGGCTATCGCAGTGTGTATGTATGATCCGGTAATGTCCCGTCTATTCCCTCTGGCTATCGCAGTGTGTATGTATGATCCGGTAATGTCCCGTCTATTCCCTCTGGCCATCGCAGTGTGTATCTATGATCCGGTAATGCCCCGTCCATTCCCTCTGGCCATCGCAGTGTGTATCTATGATCCGGTAATGCCCCGTCCATTCCCTCTGGCCATCGCAGTGTGTATCTATGATCCGGTAATGCCCCGTCCATTCCCTCTGGCCATCGCAGTGTGTATCTATGATCCGGTAATGCCCCGTCCATTCCCTCTGGCCATCGCAGTGTGTATCTATGATCCGGTAATGCCCCGTCCATTCCCTCTGGCCATCGCAGTGTGTATCTATGATCCGATAATGCCCCGTCCATTCCCTCTGGCCATCGCAGTGTGTATCTATGATCCGATAATGCCCCGTCCATTCCCTCTGGCCATCGCAGTGTGTATGTATGATCCGGTAATGTCCCGTCTATTCCCTCTGGCCATCACAGTGTGTATCTATGATCCGGTAATGTCCTGTCTATTCCCTCTGGCCATCGCAGCGTGTATCTATGATCCGGTAATGTCCCATCCGTGATCTCTGGCCATCGTAACATGTATCTATGATCCAGTAATGTCCCATCCATGACCTTTAGCTATTGCAGCGTGTATCTATGATCCGGTAATGTCCCGTCCAAGACCTTTAGCTATTGCAGCGTGTATCTATGATCCGGTAATGTCCTGTCCATGACCACTCGCTGCTGCAGACATCTGGGGTGTATCTATGAATCAGTAATGTCCCATCCAAAACCTCTAGCCATTGCAAGGCGTATCTGCAGGAAAAGGCTGAGGCTCGCAGCAACATTAGATGTCACTATTTCGCTTAGGGCGCACTGTGAACACTGACGGATGCAAATGTTTCCAAATGTATTGGATTTTCAGTCACCGGTGACAAGTCGCACATGACTTCCTATAGATTTCAATGGCAGCTTCACGGACTGCAACTTGCCCATTATGTGTAGAGCGAATCACAGCTCTGAACTAGTCGCCATGTTGTCCCAGGCCGTATGTACATCAGATGTGGTCCTGCCAGTGAAGCCTATACCCAGAGATTGGGACCCATCACTTCTCAATGCAGAGTCGGTCGGGATTCTCATTCATTTGTATAGGACTTTTCATGGAACAAAATGAATCACATGTAAATTTGCCTTTAGGTAATCTGAGTTGTGTTCTTCAAAGACTCCAGAGCTGAAATCTAAACTGAACTTTCTTTCCTCCCAAGAGCAGAAAGCTTTCAGTTATGAGGACAGGGCAGGGAGCGATTTCCAGCCATTGTGCAATATTCTGCCAGTGACCGCTGTAGGCACACTCTGCATCTGTGCAGTCTGTCAGTCACTGCCAGGGCATGATTTTTTTGGGAGTGGACCCTCTTCTTAAAAAAGCTGAACTACCTGGGGGTTAGTGTAATTTTCCTGCTTAATCTCCACAAATAATGAGCATGCTGCAAATGATATATCTGACATACAATAAGTGTTTTGTGCAGATTTTCTCGGCTTCTTAAGTACCTTATTTCCTTACCTTGGATGCAGAATTAATGGCGTTTTAGAATCTCACATAACCCCTGGCTGCAATTCGTTTTAAAACCACAACAACAAAAATAATCCTGCTTTACTTCCTCTACGCGGATCTGGCGCTCAGCCCCTCTGCTCCCAGGGTCTGTCAGTCTGCAATGCTAATTTCACATCTGCAGCGCTGCAGCCAATCAGTGAGCTTAGGATGACTCAGATGTTTATTGGGTCAGAGGTGTTGAGGTGATTGGCTGCAGTGCTGTTGAGTTGATGTTGTGTGTTATTAAGTTTTGTTCTGAGATTGGATGTTTTATTTCAGAAATATGTGCAAGTAATATTCCAGCACTGCACTGCTATTTGACTGACAGGTGCAATAGGAGCGGGAATATGTGTGTCGGGTTTTGCTATCTATTCCCGCCCCTGTCTGCCGGGCTTTCCTTCCCCCTGTTGCAGTCATAGATGTCAATTCCAACATGTTCGCAGTAGTATTTGTAAGTATTGCACAAAACTCTTCAGTAAGATGGAGCCTGCACATAGCGCTATCTTCGGTGCCATCTTTGTGAACACTGTCTTCCTGCATCAGACTGTTGTACGCGCTGTGCAATGGCGGCACATGCGCCCTATCATCCTCTGCTCTTATTGTGACCGTGGGTGCGTGCGCAGTCACAAGAGAAGTGGAGACTGCCCCCAAAATCAGGTCACCGCACCCAGACTAACACGAGCCACACACTTCAGAGGAGACCGGAGAAAAAATCCAGGAAAACAGTGTTCAGAAAGATGGGGCTGGGTATAGCGCTATGTGCCGCCTCCAAAGAAAGTGAAGAGATTTCTGCAATAGTCACAAATGCCACTGCGCATGCACTGGAATTAATGACGGCGACAGGGAGAGCAAGGCCAGGCAGGGAAACAGGGACAGAAATAGATAGCAAGACCCAACTCACATATTCCTGTCCCTGTTGCACCTGTCAATCAAATAGCAGTACATTGCTGGAACTTTACTTGCACATACAGGGTGGTCCAAAAGTAGGTGGACAGTATGTGTAATAGTGTTATAAAACATGGTGTAAAGTGAAACTAGCTCAGTTTCCCTTAGCAACCAGATTCCACTTTTCATTCTTCACAGACTTTGGAAAATGAAAGGTGGAATCTGATTGGTTGCTAAGGGCAACTGAGTCAGTTTCACTTTACACCATGTTTGATAACCCTATTACACATAATGTCCACCTACGTTTGGACCACCCTGTATTTCTGAAATAAAACCTCCAATCTCAGAACTAAAGGTATGCTTACATTCAGCATCCTAGCGCCAGTATAGCACTGGCTTTTCTTTTCTGAAAATCCTAATGGTTGGTTCCCTTTAATGCCCCCTAAAGGACCACACATTCTAGCAACCGTTGGCTCTGAACTTCCACATGGTGGTATCCAGCACGTGGTGTGGGGTCCCACAACCCTCTGTGGCTTCCCATGACTGTGAAAGAGCGAGATCTCACTGTTTTTGCAGTAACTGAGCGCTGCTCCGCTCTACTTTACTAATCGATTACTGAATGGTGACCGCTTCAATGATGTCCCTGTTCTGTAACAGCTTAGTAAAGTACTCCAGCAGGGTTGGTGGAAACAAAGAATGTGGTCTCATGATAACACCTGAGGCCTCGATTTTCACAGTGAAGAAGGGTTGTGGGATGGAAACCCACAACCCAGATGTTCAGAGCCGACTTTTGCTAGAATGACAAGTCTTTTAGGAGGCCACCTTTGAGTCCTCTTTTGTTAATGGGTATATTTAGTAAAGCCTCAGACACTGGTGATAGGTACTTTTAAGGCATATAATCATACAAAATTCTCATCAATCTAAAACCGGATGTAAATGGCTAAATGGGCATCACAAGGGACAAACCTGTATAGAGCTTAAATGTTTAGCCCCATAGGTGGCAGATGCCATGGGAGCATTCTCTGGAATTGTATAAACCTACTGGCAAGTGTTGTAGGTTACATGTACTTGAGTCTTGCATAAAAGTCATATATTAAAGCGTTGTCCTATACTGCAGATAGGTCATCAATATGAAATCGGGGGGCCACGCATGGCTTAGCTGCACACATTGTGTAGACTTCACTGCCAAGGACTGCAGTTCTCTCCTTCACCTGAATTGCAGTGCTCTGCACCGGCCATGAAGCTGTTTACTAAGATCTGGTCTGGGGATTGCTTCCATCCTGTAAATACAGGGTGGTCCAAAAGTAAGTGGACAGTATGTGTAATAGGGTTGTCAATCATGGTGTACAGTGAAACTGACTCAGTTGCCCTTAGGAACCAATCATATTCCACTTTTCATTCTTCACAGGCTCTTGGCAAATGAAAGGTGGAATCTGATTGGTTGCTACTGGCAACTGAGTCAGTTTCACTTTACACCATGTTTGATAACCCTATTACACAAACTGTCCACCTATTCTTGGACCACCCTGTATATACTGGGAAATTACATTAAAGCTCTTCATTGATAATAAGTAGGACTTTTTAGTTTAGGGTCCAGAAGAGATTGCATACAGTACTTAGATGGGAACATCACCAACAGCTGCTCTCAGTTCTCACTGTTTATTGCACAACCCCATCTTAAAGTAACAGTGCTGATGTAAAATAAAAACAGCATTTATACAACCTCCTACACTGGCCCCTTTACAGCGATGTCAGCACGGTGTCTGCCGCAGTTTGTGGGACATTTGTGTTAGAGGAGCTCTGTAGCTTTTCAGCTGTTTTCACCCATAATGATCTCATTGTGATCACTTATCCCAAAGATGGGTCATCAGTAGTGGTGATTGAGCACTACCATGCTCTGTACTTGTAATGAGCAGTTGGGTGCTTGAATGGGCATGACTCCTCAAGTACCTGAGTATAATAGACGTCAATGGGGAGCTCGAGCATTTGTAATGAAAATCTTCTGGAAAACTGCTCGAGTTCTCCATTGACGTCCATTACACTCGGGTGCTTGAGTTGCGCCCATCCGAGCATCCACCTGCTTGTTACGAATGCTGGTGGATTTCCTGACGAAAAAAGTGGGCTTAAGGCCGCTTTACACGCTGCGACATCGCTAGCTATGTCGCTAGCGATCACACCCGCCCCCGTCTTGCGTGCGTCACGGGAAAATCATTGTCCGTGGCGAACAATATCGCTAGTACGCGTCACGCACATACCTTCCTAATGACGTCGCGCTGGCGAACAAACCCCTTTGTTTAAGGGGGAGGTTCGTGCGGCGTCACAGTGACGTCACACAGCGGGCCACCAATAGAAGTGGAGGGGCAGAGAGCAGCCGCATTAACGTCACTCCCACCTCGTTTCGGAGAATGCAGGAACGCTGTTGTTTGTCGTTCCTGAGGTGTCGCACATAGGGATGTGTGCTGATGCAGGAACGACGAGCAACCTGCGTCCAAAGTGAGCAGCGATATTTGGGAAAGGAACGACGTGTCAACAATCAACGATTTTTGCTGTTTTTCTGATCGTTAGCGGTCGCTTGCAGCTGTCACACGCAACGACGTCGCTAACGACGCCGGATGTGCATCACAAATTCCGTGACCCCAGCGATATCTCGTTAGCGATGTCGTTGCGTGTAACAAGGCCTTTACACTTGAGAATGGTTTGAATTAAACCACCTTGCATTATACCTCTCCTGGATGTGTGTCGTGTATCTCCAGCAGCGCAGTAACAGTTCCACATTTTACAATTTCCCGACTGATCTTTGGCTTCTTCAGCACGTGGACTCTGCAGCAGCTTTTTACAGGCTTTACTTCTGCTTGTGTGATACACAACACAACCCAATAAGGTGAGCACATTCCCTTATTACTTTTATTCCTTGTTACTGGGTAAGACCCTATTGTGCTCTTTTCCCTCTAGCTCTTTTCACGATTACTGAGCATGGTAGTGCTCACTCATCACCAGTACTGAGCACCAGAGCATGGTAGTGCTCGCTCATAACCAGTACTGAGCACCAGAGCATGGTAGTGCTCGCTCATAACCAGTACTGAGCACCAGAGCATGGTAGTGCTCGCTCATAACCAGTACTGAGCACCAGAGCATGGTAGTGCTCGCTCATCACCAGTACTGAGCACCAGAGCATGGTAGTGCTCGCTCATAACCAGTACTGAGCACCAGAGCATGGTAGTGCTCGCTCATAACCAGTACTGAGCACCAGAGCATGGTAGTGCTCGCTCATCACCAGTACTGAGCACCAGAGCATGGTAGTGCTCGCTCATCACCAGTACTGAGCACCAGAGCATGGTAGTGCTCGCTCATAACCAGTACTGAGCACCAGAGCATGGTAGTGCTCGCTCATCACCAGTACTGAGCACCAGAGCATGGTAGTGCTCACTCATCACCAGTACTGAGCACCAGAGCATGGTAGTGCTCGCTCGTCACCAGTACTGAGCACCAGAGCATGGTAGTGCTCGCTCATCACCAGTACTGAGCACCAGAGCATGGTAGTGCTCGCTCATCACCAGTACTGAGCACCAGAGCATGGTAGTGCTCGCTCATCACCAGTACTGAGCACCAGAGCATGGTAGTGCTCGCTCAATAGGAAGTAAGCACCTGAGCATGGTAGTGCTCGCTCATAACCAGTACTGAGCACCAGAGCATGGTAGTGCTCGCTCATAACCAGTACTGAGCACCAGAGCATGGTAGTGCTCGCTCATAACCAGTACTGAGCACCAGAGCATGGTAGTGCTCGCTCATCACCAGTACTGAGCACCAGAGCATGGTATGGTAGTGCTCGCTCGTCACCAGTACTGAGCACCAGAGCATGGTAGTGCTCGCTCATCACCAGTACTGAGCACCAGAGCATGGTAGTGCTCGCTCATCACCAGTACTGAGCACCAGAGCATGGTAGTGCTCGCTCATCACCAGTACTGAGCACCAGAGCATGGTAGTGCTCGCTCATCACCAGTACTGAGCACCAGAGCATGGTAGTGCTCGCTCATCACCAGTACTGAGCACCAGAGCATGGTAGTGCTCGCTCATCACCAGTACTGAGCACCAGAGCATGGTAGTGCTCGCTCATAACCAGTACTGAGCACCAGAGCATGGTAGTGCTCGCTCATAACCAGTACTGAGCACCAGAGCATGGTAGTGCTCGCTCATAACCAGTACTGAGCACCAGAGCATGGTAGTGCTCGCTCATCACCAGTACTGAGCACCAGAGCATGGTAGTGCTCGCTCATCACCAGTACTGAGCACCAGAGCATGGTAGTGCTCGCTCATCACCAGTACTGAGCACCAGAGCATGGTAGTGCTCGCTCGTCACCAGTACTGAGCACCAGAGCATGGTAGTGCTCGCTCATCACCAGTACTGAGCACCAGAGCATGGTAGTGCTCGCTCATCACCAGTACTGAGCACCAGAGCATGGTAGTGCTCGCTCAATAGGAAGTAAGCACCTGAGCATGGTAGTGCTCGCTCATAACCAGTACTGAGCACCAGAGCATGGTAGTGCTCGCTCATCACCAGTACTGAGCACCAGAGCATGGTAGTGCTCGCTCATCACCAGTACTGAGCACCAGAGCATGGTAGTGCTCGCTCGTCACCAGTACTGAGCACCAGAGCATGGTAGTGCTCGCTCATCACCAGTACTGAGCACCAGAGCATGGTAGTGCTCGCTCATCACCAGTACTGAGCACCAGAGCATGGTAGTGCTCGCTCATCACCAGTACTGAGCACCAGAGCATGGTAGTGCTCGCTCATCACCAGTACTGAGCACCAGAGCATGGTAGTGCTCGCTCATCACCAGTACTGAGCACCAGAGCATGGTAGTGCTCGCTCATCAATAGGAACTAAGCACCTGAGCATGGTAGTGCTCGATCATTACCAGTACTGAGCACCCGAGCATGGTAGTGCTCGATCATCACCAGTACTGAGCACCCGAGCATGGTGGTGCTCGTTCATCACTAGTCATCAGTAATTACCATGGCCTCTAACATTGCTTCTAACTGATCTTTTTCTCTCTTTGTGTATTGATGTGATCTAGGTCAGCCTGGGAAGCTTCTTTACATCATGCACTGCTCAGAACACCCTCTCAGTACCTTTGCTCTGTTTGAGAATGGTCCCTGCTTAGTTGCTGACCAGAACCTGGATGTACTGATGATAAAACTAAAAGGATTCTTCCAAAATGCAAAGGCCAACAAGATAGAGACACGTGGCACTCGTTACCAGTATTGTGATTTCCTTATCAAGATCGGTACAGTCACTATGGGACAGAGTGGTCGAGGGATATCTGTGGAGGTACCGTCTTTTCCTTTACCGGCCCAAAAATACCTGCAATATTGTAGCACGTATTTAACATGGTGCAGAATGGGTGCTGAATATTATTTAAATCAGTTTTGCAAGTCATTTAGAAGTTAATTTCTATTGATTGAAGATAAGCAACTGATAACAGGGGTCTGATCGGAGGTTCCCTCACCTCCACCCCTGCCATTCCAGAAAACTGGGCTTTAAATTGCCCAGTCTGAATGCAGTGGAGGTCAAGCATACAAACCTCATAGTTCCAGAAGTCTGGTAACATCGGCGACAGCGGGTGGTAACGTACCTGCAAGTGTGTAATTTGCTTACATACGGTCATATGCTGACTAGACGTACACTCAGTGAAGCTGCTCACGTCTAGTCGAAATGTGACTGTATTTATGCAAATTTCTTACTTGCAGTCATATGACTGCCCACTTTCACCGCTGGCAATGGAGAATCCTGAGGATTCAGAAGTCATCCTTCACATTTCATCCTACAATACCTTTTTCATATTTTGCTGTACATTATACGGTAAATGGCTGTGGTCAACTGTATTACAATATTTACCTTTAAGAGTCATATGTCCAGTAGGAAAGGTACTTCACAAAAAGGGGAACAAACTACGGTAGTATAGCAGAGCAGCCATTATAGGTGCATGGCTGCAGAATTTCCAGTATATATCTAAGGGATGTTGATTTCTATGTGTTTACGTGCACTAATTTGAAATAACTTTGAAACCTGTTTGCAAAACACTGAGCCAGATAAAGGACTCGGGCTAGGTTCACAATAATACAATCCTCTCTACCGAACACCGCATTGGAGTTTGTTAGAATCCTTGCATTTTTACAGCAACTCTGACAGCCATTCCCTTGAATGAAGGCAGCTGAATCACTGTGGACACAATTCAATACGTGAGAAATCTAAATTGCATGAAAGCACATATGTAATCTGCACCCAAAAAATGCTGTTAAATAAAAAGGCACAGCTAAAACTCCTCAATGTGTTTTGAATATGGTATTTTACTGCCAAGACCGCAGGTATTGGCTACAGAAAAAAAAAACACTGCAAAATTGCTGCATGTTAACATAGCTTTGCATATACTGTTTGAAGGAACACTGCATGGAGATTATTCTAAACATCTTAGAGAACCAACCACAGATCTTATGTGAATGTTGGCTTGTGCAAATCCTTCTGTCTCTCCATGTAATCTTAAGGCCCGTCACACACAGAGATAAATCTTTGGCAGATCTGTGGTTGCAGTGAAATCATGGACATATTGTTCCATTTGTACACAGCCACAAACCTGGCACTGATTGTCCACAATTTCACTGCAACCACAGACCTGCCGCAGATTTATCTCTGTGTGTGATAGGGCCTTAAGACTTGAAGATGCTGAGATCAGGGCTCTGTGGATGCTTCCAGAACGCCTTGTCTTTTAACGCTGAAGAACGTTCTTAATTACATTGGATATATGTTTGGGGACATTCTCCTGCTGCAGAATAAATCTGTAGTCAATCAAATGGCTCCCTGATGGATAAGTATTTACCTGTATATCTCTGCATTGAGTACTCAAAGAAATGGAAAACGTTGAGGACCATAGATGCAGTGTTCGGCTAAGAACACTTAGTAAAGCAGATAAGACACCTCATGCTTACTTCCCTTCAAAATCGGATATCCAGCAGCATTGTCACCTCAGAACTAGCAGCAACCTTTGGGACGTAGCTATATTCATTTAGTGTTTAGAGACGTTTGGCCACAAATGGTCTTCATGGAAGAATTGCGGATAAAATTCCATACTTCCAACTTGGAAACAAGGTCAAAAGACTCAATTATGGATGAAAAAATAGGAACTGGGGTGCAGAAGAATGTCTTCAGATGCTCTGGACTGATGAGTCAAAATGTGCAATATCTGAGTATAAAGGGAATTTGTTCACTGAAGGGCTGGAGAATGGTACAATAATGAGTGTCTGCAGGCAACAGTCAGGCATGGTGGGGGCTCCTTGCATGTTTGGGGCTGCAATTCAGGATTGGGTCAGGATCAATAGTGTCCTCATTGCTGACAAACGCAAGCAGATACTTCAAAATCATACAATACCATCAGGGAGGCGTCTGATTGGTTCCAAATTTGTTGACCTGGTTGACCAAATTTTATTGGGCTTGTTGACCTGGTTCTCCAGCAGGTCAATGAGCCCAAAGATATATCCAATGTCATCAAGAACTATCTTCAGTGTAAGGAAGAACAGGGAGTCCTATAAGTGATAATATGGCCCCAATGTAGCCCTGATCTCAATATCATCGACTCTGAGAGATGACACTGAGACCCAAGGATTTGAACAAGCCTAAATCCATAGATCTGTGTTTAGTCCTCCAATATGTTTGACACAGTCTCCCTGTCAAGTTCCTTCAAAAACTGTGTGAAAGTGTACCTAGAAGAATTGATGCTTTCTTGAAGGGAAATTCTGGTCACACCAAATACTGATATGATTTAGTTCTGGGAGACAAAATGAAATATTATTAGTAGTGTAAAAACAGGAAGGATGCATAAAGATGGAATATTGGGAAATGTTTCATTTTGCGTAAATTACAAAAGTGCTTTGTTTTTACAATTAGATGGCTAACTGAATGCTTTGTCTGTTGGCTTCTAACAACCCCTTTTAACTTTCCAGCATTCCTTCCAAAACGCCTGTCTAAAACGCCCATAGTACTGTGTATATACACTGCTCAACATTGAAATAGCGTCACCAAGAACAAGTCCTCAAGTCAATAAACCAATGAGGACAAAAGTTTCAAAACGTCTTTGAGTGTTTTTTAATTTTTTTTTCTTCAGTATTTTGTCTTTGCGTCATGCACATAACATGCCAAGGTGTGTAAGTATGGGTAGTTATCAGTAAGGTCATTAATGGCTTTCTGAGGAATGGTCTGCCACCCTGCATGCATTTGGTTACATAAATTAAGATCTGCCGCTGGCCACTTCATTTCCTCTTGCCGACCAATGACGTTCCAAATGTGATAAATTGGAGACGCTGCCGGGCATGGCAGCACATATAGACCAAGCAGGCTGCTCATAGCAGCTTGAGCAACATTTGGCCTTCCATTCTCGAGTAGAAAAAAACGGCTCCTGTGACATTTTGGACAATTGTCCAAAATTCTGCCACCCAACCAATATAACCCCAATTGGTGTACCTGTAATGAAGACTGGAGGGGTCCAGGTAATGTACATTATGCCACAACACACAATTATCTCAGTAGAAGGACCGGTGTGATGTTCCTTTGTGAAGGCCTCTTCATGGTGTTGCCCATATGGTCTCGAAACCAATCTGCAGATGTCATTGTGGAATTCATCGCTGAAGAGGATATACCTTCTTTCCAGCCTCTGGGCTTTCACGAGGGACATCGCACAAGTCGTACTCCCCAGGATTGTTTTTTTTTTTTTTTGTGTGATATGTACAGCAGTTGGACCACTCCAGTTGTCATTATAACTACACTAACTGCTCACAATTACATTTATTTGGTCTTGGAATCAGTGGTATAGCCATTTTCTCCAGTGTTCCAATTTTCAACATGGCAACACTTGTCTGCATGTTACTCATGCTGTGCTACTGTGAGAAGCCTGCCTGGCTGAAACATATTACTATGACCTACAGCATCTCTGGACTAGTCTCCCATTGAGCACATTGAGACGTCATTTGTCATCAATTGCAAAGGGGCAGCAGTGGGTTTGTGTGCCCAAGTGCATTCAGCATGGCATTAAAGATCCGGGATTTTGCTTAATTTTTTGCTAGGAAGTTAGAACAGCCAGGTTAACCAATTACCGGCCTGTAAGTTCTTGCCATATTTTTCTATCATTTGCATATACAACCCCTGGCAAAAATTATGGAATCTCCTGGCACTGAGGATGTTCATTCAGTTGTTTTACTTTTGTTTAAAAAAAAAAAAAGCAGATCACAGACATGGCACAAAACTAAAGTCATTTCAAATGGCAACTTTCTGGCTTTAAGAAACACTAAAAAAAAGTCATGATAACATAATGTGCTAGGCAGTAAGGGTTACTTTTCAAGGCCAAACAGGGAAAAAATTATGGAATCATGAAATACAAGCAAACAAAAGAACATTCCAATACATCACTAGTATTTTGTTGCACAACCTCTGGCTTTTATAACACCTTGCAGTCTCTTAGGCATGGACTTGAGGAGTACTGTTTGTCACTCATTATCAATCTGGCTCCAACTTTCTCTGATTGCTGTTGCCAGATCAGCTTTGCAGGTTGGAGCCTTGTCATGGACCATTTTCTTCAACTTCCACCAAAGATTTTCAATTGGATTGAGACTATTTGCAGGCCATGTCATTGACCTTATGTGTCTTCTTTCAAGGAATGTTTTCACAGTTTTTGCTCTATGGCAGGATGCATTATCATCTTGATAAATGATTTCATCATCCCCAAACATCCTTTCAATTGATGAAATAAGAAAAGTGTCCAAAATTTCAATGTAAACGTGGGCATTTATTGAAGATGTAATGACAGCCATCTCCCCAGTGCCTTTACCTGACATGCAGCCCCATATCATCAATGACTGTGAAAATATACAGTTCTCTTCAGGCAGTCATCTTTATATTGTTTAGCTTTTCTGTATGTAAATCCCATTTCCTTTAGGCGGTTTCTTACAGTTCGGTCACAGACATTGACTCCAGTTTCCTCCCATTCGTTCCTCATTTGTTTTGTTGTGTATTTCTTGTTTTGGAGACATATTGCTTTTAAGTTTCCTGTCTTGACGCTTTGATGTCTTCCTTGGTCTACCAGTATGTTTGCCTTTAACAACCTTCCCGTGTTGTTTGTATTTGGTCCAGATTTTACACAGCTGACTGAACAACCAACATCTTTTGCAACATTGTGTGATGATTTACCCTCTTTTAAGACTTTGATAATCCTCTCCTTTGTTTCAATTGATATCTCTCGTGTTGGAGCCATGATTTATGTTAGTTCACTTGGTGCAACAGCTCTCCAATGTGTGATCACTCCTTTTTAGATGCAGACTAAGGAGCAGATCTTATTTGATGCAGATGTTTTGGGAATGAAAATTGACAGGGTGATTCCATAATTTTTTCCTCAGAATTGAGTGATTCCATAATTTTTCCCCCTGTTTGGTATTGAAAAGTAACCGTTACTGGCTAACACATTATGGTTTCATAATTCTTTTTTTTTTTTTTTTAGTGTTTCTTAGGCCTAAAACACTTCCGCATAAAAAAACGTCCGTGTGACACGGTCCGTTTTTCGGGTCCGTGTTCCGTTTTTTTTTTTTTTTTGGGCGTTTCTCCGGTACGTATGGCATCCGTGTGATGGCGTATGCGAGCCGTGTGTACGTGTAAAATGTCCGTGTTTGTGTGTAAAATGCCCGTGTATGTGTACGTGGAATGTCCGTTTGTGTGTTGTACAATGTCGTTGATACATGTCGGCTGACAGCAGACAGAGTTGCGCGATGAGAATGAACTCGGGTGAACTTCACCCGACTTCATTGTCATGCCGCGACTCTGTCTGTGTGTCGCGTACTGATTAGCGGTCACCTGTGAAGGATTCACCAGTGATCGCTAATCCCCCGAGTGACTGAAGTGAGCAGCCCTCTCTCATACTTATTGCTCCCCGATAACCAACGCGGCGAGGAACAGCTGTGCAGAGAATACGCGGCAACAATTACTTTGAATATGCCGGCCGCTCATTAATCAATCTCGTATTCCCTGCTTTCCCCACCCACAGACGCCTGTGATTGGTTGCAGTCAGACACGCCCCCCACGCTGAGTGACAGGTGTCTCACTGCACCCAATCACAGCAGCCGGTGGGCGTGTCTATACTGTGCAGTAAAATAAATAATTTAAAAAAAATGGCGTGCGGTCCCCCCCAACTTTAATACCAGCCAGATAAAGCCATAGGGCTGAAGGCTGGTATTCTCAGGATGGGGAGCCCCACGTTATGGGGAGCCCCCCAGCCTAACAATATCAGTCAGCAGCCGCCCAGAATTGCCGCATACATTATATGCGACAGTTCTGGGACTGTACCCGGCTCTTCCCGATTTGCCCTGGTGCATTGGCATTCGGGGGTAATAAGGAGTTTTTGGCAGCCCATAGCTGACAATAAGTCCTAGATTAATCATGTCAGGCGTCTCCCCGAGACACCTTCCATGATTAATCTGTAAATTACAGTAAATAAACACACACACCCGAACAATCCTTTATTAGAAAAAAAACCACTAATAAATTGCCTTGTTCACCAATTTTATAAGCCCGAAAAAGCCCTCCATATCCGGCGTAATCCAGGATGGTCCAGCGTCGCATCCAGCTGTGCTGCATGAAGGTGACCGGAGCTGCAGAAGACACCGCCGCTCTTGTCAGCTCCACGCAGCTAATGAAGGGAATAGCGCGATCAGCTGTATTCAGCGTTGGCCGCGAGTAACCTCAGTGACAGCTCAGCTGATCACGCTATTCCCTTTATTAGCTGCGTGGAGCTGATAGGAGCGGCGGTGTCTTCTGCAGCTCCGGTCACCTTCATGCAGCAGAGCTGGAAGCGACGCTGGACCATCCTGGATTACGCCGGACATGGAGGGCTTTTTCGGGCTTATAAAATTGGTGAACAAGGCAATTTATTAGTGTTTTTTTCTAATAAAGGATTGTTCGGGTGTGTGTGTTTATATACTGTAATTTACAGATTAATCATGGAAGGTATCTCGGGGAGACGCCTAACATGATTAATCTAGGACTTATTGGCAGCTATGGGCTGCCAAAAACTCCTTATTACCCCGAATGCCAATGCACCAGGGCAAATCGGGAAGAGCCGGGTCGGCTGCTGACTGATATTGTTAGGCTGGGGGGCTCCCCATAACGTGGGGCTCCCCATCCTGAGAATACCAGCCTTCAGCCGTATGGTTTTATCTGGCTGGTATTAAAATTGGGGGGACCGCACGCCGGTTTTTTAAATTTATTTATTTATTTTACTGCACAGTATAGACACACCCACCGGCTGCTGTGATTGGGTGCAGTGAGACAGCTGTCACTCAGCGTGGGAGGCGTGTCTGACTGCAACCAATCACAGGCGTCTGTGGGTGGGGAAAGCAGGGAATAAGAGATTGATTAATGAGCGGCCGGCATATTCAAAGTAATATTTGCCGCGTATTCTCTGCACAGCTGTTCCTCGCCGCGCTTGTGATCGGGGAGCGGTAGGTATGAGCCGGGGGAAGAAACAGACCGAGCGCCAATGTAAGTATGACTGAGAACAGCAGAAAAAAAGGCAAGTATACTGAATTTAAGTTAAAAAAAAATAAGATCGCTAGTGTAAAAACGCACACGCACGAAACGTGCTGAACACTGACATACTCCATGTGCGGTCCGTGCAGGCACGGACCCATAGACTTTAGCGGGTCCGTGCCTGCGTGTTTCCGGCCAAAAACTGACATGTCGTCCGTGCAGAAAAGCGCACACACGTACTTATCACACGGACACACGTTCCGTGTGATTTTACGTGTGTGTGCCATCTACCATTGAATAACATGGGTCTCAGTGTGTACGTGTCTCCGGTACGTGCAAATACGTACCGCACACGTACAAAAAAAAAACGGATGTGTGTTGCGGGTCTTAAAGCCAGAAAGTTGCCATTTGAAATGACTTTAGTTTTGTGCCATGTCTGTGATCTGCTTTTTTTTAAACAAAAGTAAACTGAATGAACATCCTCCGAGCCAGGTGATTCCATAATTTTTGCCAGGGTTTGTAATTAACATTTTTACCTATGGGATTTCCATATTTCCACAATGTTTCTTTCTTGCTACTGGAGAGTGGATATATGGGGGGGTCCTACTCTATATTTATATTTTCAATGTGCCAATGTGAACAGACACCAAATCTGTTCACACACAGCTACCACGCCCTTTTCCACAGGCATCCTTATTTAAGCACCATATGCTTGGGCCTGTTCCGCCTTCATTCATGTCTGCTGGGTGGGCACTGTGAGGGCTCGTTCTGACATTGTCCCAGTGTGTGCGGCACACAGCTGGGACGTGGACTGCCTTAATTCGCAGTTTAGCCTGTCTTTGCAACATGGGAGCGGTTCTGACATGTATCAGGTATATCTGTGCTTTAATATGGTTCTGCTTTTAATTTAATTAGTTAGCCGTATGGCACATTGAAAATATAAATATAGAGTAGGAACCCCCTATAGAGATTTGCCTTGACGTTGGCAGGGGTGGCTCGAATTATTGATCAATCATTTGCTAAAAATCTCAATTTGCATTATAGTATGTTGGAATAATTGTGAATTTACACTAAAAAAACTTTTTTTTTGTTTGCATGCAATCCTCAGGCAGTGCTGGCTCCCCCTCTCTTTGTGTGTGTGTGTGTGTGTGTGTGTGTGTGTGTGTACACATATTAAAATGGGATGGCTGGAAAAAAAAAAAAGACCTGTAGTTAAAGTAAATGTAATCTATACATGGTGATTAAACAATGACCCCAAACAATTTATATATACACAGCGGGTGAAATAAGTATTGAACACCAAGTTTCTAAGTAAATATATTTGTAAAGGTTCTATTGACATAAAATTCTCACCAGATGATGGTAACTACCCATCCAATCCAGACAGACAAAGAAACCACAGAACTTCTATTCTACTTCATGTAAGCTTTTAATCCTGTGTAAAAAAAATCCTTTACTGCTATATGTAAGGCAAAACTAATTTTCACAATTTTTGTCTTTCCAAGGTGGACTACTGCCCGTGTGCTGTGCCAGGGGACTGCTGGAATCTAATGGTGGAGTTCATGCAGAGCTTTATGGGTAGTCATGCACCAACTGTTCCCCCTGTTTTCAGCTCCAAACATGATGCACTATATACACCTGCAGACACCATGGTGCAGTACATGGAACTGCTGAACAAGATTCGCAAGCACCAGCAGGGCACAGTGACTGGCTTGAGATTATAACAGTGGACAGATTGGACTTTGCTCCCTTCATAACAAGAGCTCTACTATGAGAGAAGGATATTTGGTACTGTAAAGACCTAGGACTATAGATGTCCACTTAAGGTGGAAGAATGGCTTATTAAAGATGTATTTGAAAATGTATTCAGAGCATAATTAATGTGTGAAGAGAAAACCCCTTCCACCTCACGGTTACTTTTCTGACCACCCTTCCTGTTTCATCCTACGTGGCACCGCAGCTCCGGCCAGTCTTCAATCCCGGTTGGAGCTTATAGCTATAGGCAGGCCGCGGAGGTTACTATGCTTGTGCTGTGACCTCGAGGGGCGTGAACGCAGGGGAAATTCACAGCACAGAGTGAACACTGAGCCGGAGAATCGAACATGAGCAATTGGAGAGATGAGCGCGGAGGTGAGTGGTTTGTTTTTAATATTTTTTTTTTTCCATTTTAATTTTAAATAAAAAAAAAAAAAAGCCAAGCCTTCTCCTCTCCCTGGACGCCCCCACTGCTCCCTGCCCACTTTCCAGCTCTCCGAGCGCGCTTCTTTCTCACCACGTTTGCCGCCCGGTGTTCACTCTAGACCAGGACTTCAGTTTTACAGTAAGTGCCAGAGCAGGACTTCATGCCAGAACATTTGGCCTTAGATGCGACTCAGTGTTAAAATTTTGTTGTATTGGTAACCTGTCACATGTAGTCATGTGACCTCTAGATTCATACATCCTGCTACAGACTAATCAAAGCACAGAGATTTCCTATCAGCCAATCACAGCTCAGCATGACACCGGCGTGCTCGGCCAGCAGTTCTCAGAACACTGTGCTCTGAATGGTGATTTCATGGTTGGCATGGCCAGTGATCTCCATGTAGTGGGTTACTAGGGATGTGTACACTAAGGGAGAGCTGAACACACAGTAAACTTATCAACTAGTTTGTCCAGAGTGGCTGATGCTGGGATTGCTAAATTACATAATAATAATTGAATCTATTATGTGACTCATTGCACCGGCTCAGTGTACTGTAGAGGAGCAATGTCAGCACTTGTAGCATTATGGCCTGCAGGAGATTCTCACACATACGTGTGTTAGGAGAGAGAAACCGTGTGGGAAATGTTTTATCCATCCTAAACCTGTATAGGAAGAGTAGTCCAGAGGCCATGGTACCCTGGTACCAGTGAGCTCTTCAGAACGGCCCATTCTTTCAGAAATATTGGTAAAGGCAGATTGTGTGGTAAAGGAAATCTGTCGGCAGGCTTCCGCTACCCCATCTGAGCGCAGCAACATCACACCATCTACTAAATGATCAAATATCTTATTGGATACAGCATGGTACAAATGTACTGTTCTGCCATACTCATTTTGTATTCCGTATCCAATACGATAGCTCTGTTTTATAATATATCGTGCACGGCCCTTTTTTATATAGTGCTTTTTTTTCTTCTGGTATTCTAGTATTTCATACACCTATGTCAATAGGTCTGAAGGATAAACCTGAATTCAATGAATGATGAATGTCCCAATTCTCTTGTCTATGTGGGGTGTAGATGTGATAATAGAATATAAGTCTAATATCCATATGGTCATAGGGGCTGTCCAGGCTTGAGGCTTTAGTCTGAAGTCAGTCTATGTGACTGCAGACTTGTGAATCCTCACAGTGTGCACTGTCAGGAGCGGGTAATCGCGTGAGCGCAAGTATGCGACTTGCATGCTTCCAACCACATTCAGACTAGACTTGTTCGGCCTCAATCAATTCACTTTTATTGAACAAAACCGTGTCATTCTTAACTAGGATTGGTTTGTACAAGCATCAAAATATGGGCAGATGGTCATGTTCTCCAAACTGGTTATCCCCATCCCCTATACTAGGGAAGATGCAGGAAAATGAACTATTTAATATTCATTGTACTCGCTCCCTTACTAACTCACTGTCCAGTTATAGATCTCAAATTCCCATAAACTGACAGGCGGTGCTGGAAACCTGAGCCCAAGACTGGGGATACAAAATGAAAAATTGAGGTGTTCACATGCTGGAAGTCAGCCAGGTCCAAGTGTGTCCCATCGTTCTCCTTCCCTTGAGGAAACAGAAAAGCAACCATACGCCATGTGCAGAATTATTAGGCAAGTTGTATTTGAGGATTTTTTTTATTATTGATCAACAGCTATGTTCTCAATCAACCCAAGACTCATAAATATCAAAGCTTAATATTTTTGGCAGTTGGAGTGGGTTTTTTTTTAGATTTGGCTATCTTAGCAGGATATCTGTTTTTGCAGGTAACTATTACTGTGCAGAATTTATTAGGCAACTTAATAAAAACCAAATATATTCCCATCTCACTTGTTTATTTCAACAGGTAAACCAATATAACTGCACAAAATTTAGAAATAAACATTTCTGACATGCAAAACTCACCCAAAAAAATTTGTGACCAATATATATACCTTTCTTTATGATGACACTCAAGAGCATGCCATCCATAGATTCTGTCAGTTGCTTGATCTGTTTACGATCAACATTGCGTACAGCAGCCACCACAGCCTCCCAGACACTGTTCCGAGAAGTGTACTGTTTTCTCTCCCTGTAGATCTCACATTTTATGAGGGACCACGGGTTCTCTATGGGGTTCAGATCAGGTGAACAAGGGGGCCATGTCATTATTTTTTCATCTATTAGACCTTTACTGGCCAGCCACGCTGTGGATTAGTTGGATGCATGTGATGGAGCATTATCCTGCATGAAAATCATGTTTTTCTTGAATAATACCGACTTCTTCCTGTACCACTGCTTGAAGAAGTTGTCTTCCAGAAACTGGCAGTAGGTCTGGGAGTTGAGCTTCACTCCATCCTCAACCCGAAAAGGTCCCACAAGTTCATCTTTGATGATACCAGCCCATACCAGTACCCCACCTCCACCTTGCTGGCGTCTGAGTTGGAGTTGTGCTCTCTGCCCTTTACTGATCCAGCCTCTATCCCATCCATCTGCCCTTCAAGAGTCACTCTCATTTCATCAGTCCATAAAACCTTTGAAAAATCAGTCTTAAGATATTTCTTGGCCCAGTCTTGACGTTTTATCTTATGTTTCTTGTTCAAAGGTGGTGGTTTTTCAGCCTTCCTTACCTTGGCCTGTCCCTGAGTATGGCACACCTTCTGCTTTTTGATACTCCAGTAACGTTGCAGCTCTGAAATATGGCCAAACTGGTGGCAAATGGCTTCTCGCTTGATTTTCCTCAATTCATGGGCAGTTATTTTGCGACTTTTTTGCCCAACACGCTTCTTGCGACCCTGTTGGGTATTTGCCAAGAAACACTTGATTGGTGATCATGCTTCAAAAGTTTGGCAGTTTCAAGACTGCTGCATCCCTCTGCAAGACATCTCACAATTTTGGACTTTTCAGAGCCCGTCAAATCTCTCTTCTGACCCATTTTTCCAAAGGAAAGCAAGTTGCCTAATAATTAAGCCCACCTTTTATATAGGGTGTTGATATCATTACACCACAGCCCTCCTCATTACAGAGATGCAGATTACCTGATTTACTTAATTGGCAGTTGGCTCTCAAGCCTATACAGCTTGGAGTAGGACAACATGTATAACAAGTATCATGTGATCAAAATACTCATTTGCCTAATAATTCTGCACACAGTGTAGATTAAAAACCTTTAGGAATTGTGTTATTTCTCCCTTTTATCTTCTAAATTGTTGCCTTTTTGTCCCTTTTTTTAATTAGTTCTTGTAAGCATTGTACTTTTTATATTAAAGCTTAAATTTTAACTCTAGTCCTTGAATGCTTTAAAGGATCCAGATTGTTGGGAGTGCTTGGCCTTTTGACTGTTGGGAAAACACAGATCCCAAAGATTTCTTGTCTGTGGTTTGAACAAAACAAGTCTGCATGCAGGCAGTGGGGCTCAGCCGGCAGTGGTGATGAAATGGGGACAGTGACTGGGGATAACAGAACAGGGGGGAGCCAGCACCGCTTGAGAATGGCATGCAAACAATTAAAAGTGAAAATTCTTGAGAATGAGGGAGAGAGCGCAGAAGCCATGCAGCATGCACACAGGACGCGTCATCTATCAACTAGGAACTGGTTGAGGGCATGGGGCTGGGCTTTCAGCATGCTAGGTTGCTTTATAATTAATGCAGCAACAAAGTAGAAGTGGCCCCGCACCACCGCATGCCACTCTGCGGTAACGCACGTGTGCTCGTGGAGGGCTGTAAATCACCGTGTCCTGAGTAGCGGTGCTCGTCCAAAGAAAGAGTCCGAGTGCAGATGAACTGGAGAGAAGAATGAAGGACCGCACTCCGTCCACTGGCTTGGACCCGTGGAAGCCTGATTAGGCGAAACGGCCGTCATCCTTTACCTGGGAGCCAGCTCACAGCGCGTCTCCGGCTTTTTACCCTGCACCGCTAAATAAATCGTATTATTGCACAGTGGACGGAGTGCGGTCCTTCATTCTTCTCTCCAGTTCATCTGCTTTATAATTAATCATTGCCCCCTGCAGTATGGTGATCATATGGGGTCAGCACTTATAACATTGACTGCAGGAGTCTCCGGATAGTACATACTAGGTGATGTGGGGAGATTATTAGGAAGAAATTGTGTGCAGTGATTTATCCATCCTGAGTCTATAGGACCTGCAGGATAGCACATACTAGGTTATGTGGGGATATTATTAGGAATAAGGAATTGTGGGCAGTAATTTATCCATCCGGAGTCTATAGGACCTGCAGTATAGCACATACTAGGTGATATGGGGAGATTATTAGGAAGGAATTGTGTGCAGTGATTTATCCATCCTGAATCTATAGGACCTGCAGTATAGCACATACTAGGCTATGTGGGGATATTATTAGGAATAAGGAATTGTGTGCAGTGATTTATAATCCGGAGTCTATAGGACCTGCAGGATAGCACATATTAGGTGATGTGGGGAGATTAGGAATAAGGAATTGTGTGCAGTGATTTATCCATCCTGAGTCTATAGGACCTGCAGGATAGCACATACTAGGTTATGTGGGGATATTATTAGGAATAAGGAATTGTGTGCAGTAATTTATCCATCCGGAGTCTATAGGACCTGCAGTATAGCACATACTAGGTGATATGGGGAGATTATTAGGAAGGAATTGTGTGCGGTGATTTATCCATCCTGAATCTATAGGACCTGCAGTATAGCACATACTAGGCTATGTGGGAATATTATTAGGAATAAGGAATTGTGTGCAGTGATTTATAATCCGGAGTCTATAGGACCTGCAGTATAGCACATACTAGGTGATGAGAGATTAGGAAGAAGGAATTGTGGGCGGTGATTTATCCATCCTGAGTCTATAGGACCTGCAGGATAGCACATACTAGGTGATGTGGGGAGATTATGAAGAAGGAATTGTGTGCAGTGATTTATCCATCCTGAGTCTATAGGACCTGCAGGATAGCACATACTAGGTGATGTGGGGAGATTATGAAGAAGGATTTGTGTGCAGTGATTTATCCATCCTGAGTCTATAGGACCTGCTCATACTAGGTGATGTGGGGAGAATATTAGGAAGTAGGCACAGTGGGCCTGATTCATCAAAGCTTAAAAATCTTAGAAAAGTTACATAATTTAGGCCGTAAAATAATGCGCCTTTTGGCACTCTCCCACCATTGTTGCCCCCCTCAGTGCAGCAGGACTGGAGTGGGATTGGCGGTGCCTCCTCCAGCACTCCTGATTCATGGATTCCAGCCCATCCCTTCAGGCCTGACCGTCAGACGTGCTGGCTCCGGTCCGGGGTCTGACGCCTTCCATCCATCTGGAGACTTTCTAGGTGTCTCAGGATGGTGCTGTGTAGGCAGTGGATACCGCTCTGGCTCGTAGAAGGAAGGTCAGGCTGCAATATAATGCCAGGAGCACACCGGTACAATACACAGGTGCGGAGCTATTCCAGGCCCAGCACGATTGCGTTCATTATTATTACTTTTGTGCCTGACACCCCCTCAGTCTGGAGCCCGGTGCCATCTGCAGCCCCAGAAGTCTCACGGTGCCGGTGTGAGATGTGCGCTGCATTAATCAGCATTACCCTCAGGGAGTCTCCACCTGTCCAGCCCGGCCCCAATCCATCCACTCGGGGGCCCTGCACCTTTAAGACTTCTTTGTTTCCGCAACCTTATTTACCCTCTTGCTGCTCAACCACACTTTCCACGGCCACTTGCATTCACAAAGGCTGCTACGCTGTACGGCCAAGCTCCCTACACGCACGGTACGCAGTTTACGTAGAGCCACAATAATACCCCAAGTACGGCCTGGCCTGCGTGCTCTGAGCGTGGTGGAGGAAAGAGGCAGCGCTTTGTGTGTGTGGCTACCGGCTGCACCAATCACAGCGGGCGGAGGACTGAGCGCCGGCGGGCGGGAGCCAGTGGGATAATGGCATATAGAGCCGGGGGGCGTGGTCTTGCGCGGCGGCGGTGGGTAACAGGTCGAGCGTGCCGCGAATGGCGGAATAAAGAGCGTGAGCGGTGAAGACATGAGGCGGAGACACCGAGGAGGAGGAGGAGCGGACACCGGGAAAGCAGGTACCGGTTCAAAAGGGGCGGGGTGCTGGGTAATGAAGGGACAGATGGGAGGAGCACACTGAGACCGGAGGAGGTGGTACCGGGGGAGGCACACCAGTCCTTGTATGTATACATGCGCATGTAAATAATGGCGAGCTTATTGTCTGCACATGGCCCGCTGCCCGCTCCTCCGCCACCAGCGGCCGCTCCGGGGCTCCGGTCACGTTCCGGGCTGCGGAGCGTACAATGGGACGGTTCTCCCGTGCTCCGGCACATGTCCGCGGGCGGCCGGGGCCATTGTCTCCTGCCACTCACACGGGATCTGCGAGAGTCCGGAGCGCAGCCATTGTTGGAGGAGTTGCTACTTATGCAGACCCGGGTGAGGGAGCCCTCCCTAATAGCAGGTGTGGGGCACATTCAGGGGTCCTCCGGTGAGAGGTGGTATCGCCGGTGTGCTGGAGGGGTTATCATGGGGTCCGACTGCGGGGACTGGTGGAACCGGGAACTTTGACCCCCACCGGTGCATTCATTCTTAATGGGACCACCGGAAACGCTGAACTTAGTGCCCAACCACATAGGGAATGATTGGAGTGGCGTCCGGGGTCCCTACGCGCGGGCGTCCGGGGTCCCTACGCGCGGGCGTCCGGGGTCCCTACGCGCGGGCGTCCGGGGTCCCTACGCGCGGGCGTCCGGGGTCCCTACGCGCGGGCGTCCGGGGTCCCTACGCGCGGGCGTCCGGGGTCCCTACGCGCGGGCGTCCGGGGTCCCTGCGTCCGGGGTCCCTGCGTCCGGGGTCCCTGCGTCCGGGGTCCCTGCGTCCGGGGTCCCTGCGTCCGGGGTCCCTGCGTCCGGGGTCCCTGCGTCCGGGGTCCCTGCGCGCGGCCGTCCGGGGTCCCTACGCGCGGCCACTCTGTTCTAACAGGGATAAAAACGTTCCGTTCTGCCAAGCAGTCCACATCTTGTGGGTTAATTCTAAGGCTCAGTCCACACTGTGTACCCTACCAGGCGGCCTACTTGGTCTGGATCGGTGGCGAGTAGTGATACGGCAATACTACCGTGCTCGGGTACTCGTAACGAGCGGTCGGACGGGCTCGACTCGTGTACTAAGTATAATGGAAGACAATGGGAAACTTCAGCATTTTTCCTGTTCAAAAAATGATCGTCTTGGCAGCTTCGAAAGAAACTTTTGTACCAGGTGACAGTAAACACCATCCTTGAAGACAGTAACTCTGCATTTGCTTTTGACAAATGTAAGTCCTGGACCAAGTCATTAGTTCTTCCTTATTAGATGAGGTTCACCAGAGATACAAGGCTCATAGTCTGTATCAGCGACTTTCCCCCATCTCTGACCCATGGACTGCAACATCTTCGACTGTCTCCTCTAGGCTCCATGTCTCTGGACTGATCTCATAGCTGAAGGCAGATTGGGATATTCAATGGATTCCTTATTCTTAGAAGAGAAGCCAGAGACATTTGTATAGACAGAAGTAAGTCGACATTGACTTGCGAGCATGCCTCCGCCACCCTCTACAATGAACAGCACATCGTGCACAATAGATGTGAGGAGCCTAGGGTTTGCCTTGTAGCAGAAGGTAACGCGACTATTCCAACAGACGAGATATTTTAGCTATAGGAGATCATACTGCAGTAATTTATAGCTGCTTAGATGTGAAATAGTGTGCAGTAAGATATTCCAGCCTCTGCAGGCAGTATTCAGACATGTGTAGGTGTGCCTAGCATGTAACAATTCCCCTGAAGTTTTTCAACTTAAGTGCAATGCAGGGATTCGTGCCTTTGCTTGCCTATAAATTGCATAACTGCACATAAATTGTGGACAATACATGGACCGCCTAAAAATATGGCAAAGAAAATCTCACAGAAAATTTAAAAATAAAAAAAACAAAAACCTGACAGGAACAGGTCCAGGTGAATTTTCATGATCAGCGGCTTTAATTACATTCAATACACCCAAAATTGTTCAGGAAGCAAAATCTTCATTGTCCAGTGTTACAGGGATGTCCGGTAACTTACTGGGCTTTTCTGACTGTTTAATTTCAATTAGTGCTTTATCAGTAGGAGATTATCACCAGACATCTGGTCTTATCCCTGGTAGTCCAACCCTGCTCCAGCAGCTCTGTCGCTATACAGTGTACACAGAAAGCTGCAATGTGGTCCGCTTATACACAGCTCGACCACTGAGCTCTGCGAGATGTGCCATAGAGAAAACTGACTGCTGTGTCCAGTAATCTAACTGATACGTCACTGGAATTGGGGCCTTGTCCCTACTTTAATTTGCTGAAAGATTCCCTTTAAAGGGGTTGTCCAGTACTCCTTAAAATAAAATTGCTTCTAGTCCTCTCCTGTGCAGATGCTGTTCCAGCGGTGTTGGGACTCGCGTTCCTGGGGCTCACGTCAGGATGTGCCGTCACACAAGCCCGGCGTACAATCACCACCGACTTCTTTCTGGCTTCAGACGCACAAGTAACGAAGAAGTGAGAACTGCCTGTTAGGGTGCGTGCCCACGATCAGTATTTGCAGCGGTTTGGGCGCAGCATGCTTCAGCTGTGTCCAAACAGCTGCGGTGTACAGTACAAGCGCAGTCTGTGTACAGTACAAGCGCAGTCTGTGTACAGTACAAGCGCAGTCTGTGTACAGTACAAGCGCAGTCTGTGTACAGTACAAGCGCAGTCTGTGTACAGTACAAGCGCAGTCGATGGGATTTACACAAGCAGGAGACCGCAGTGCACTGAAACCTGATCGTGGGTACTGACAGCTGCGGTCTCCTGCGGAGGAGAAATGCGCCCCCACCCCCGGTCAGGACTCGTTGCGTTCTGAACCCAGAGAGTCCTGATCGTGGGCACATACCCTTATACGTCTGAAGATGGTTGCACGCCGGGCTTGTGTGACATCACATCCTGATGTGAGCCTCAGGAACACAAGTGTCAACACCACTGACACCTCGTCCGTGAAGGCGGAGACTATAATCTTTATTATGTTAATGGCGCTAAACATGGAGAATGAGAGGTTCTAAGGTCCGATGCTTGATTTACCATTTTCTCCATAATGATGGCTCTCATACCAGTCCAAGATGCTGGAGAAGACTACACTCCTCATTAACCAGTTGTCACAACCCGGCTGTGCCAAATTAATCAAGGTAGAAAACAAAAAAGTTTCTTCAGTGTGCTTGGCTAGTTGATGTGTAAAGAAGCAGTTTCAAGAAATGTTTATTCCCTATTACTCATGTATGTAGGTTAAGCATATAATGTACTCACCAATCGCAGTGCTTCCAGTTTCCAGCGCTGCCCCAATCCACTTCTGTTTGCTCGCTTTTACAGTGTAAACCTATGAAGTCTCCTTTTGATACTTATATAGCACTATTTACTCCACAGCACTCTACAGACATGATCATCACTGTCCCCATTGGGGCTCACAATCTAAATTCCCGATCAGTCTTTTGAGTGTGGAAAGAAACCGGAGGAAACCCACGAAAACACTGGGGACAACATACAAATGCCTTACAGATGTTCTTAGACCCCAGGACCCCAGCACTGAAAGATACCCTGCTGTCCACACTCAAACTACATTACGTATATGATCAGGGTATTAAAAAATGAATTGGCAGTGCTTCTTTCTAACTATCTGGATTATATTACCTCGAATCTTGAAGGAAATTGCTCAAAATTTAGATTGGATCAAAGCAGCACGATAATAAAGTTAACAAGGGAATAACTCGGTTGACACCTACAAAAGTGCTCACCATAATACACTGTATGTGTCGTCTGTGTTGATTCCCTTTTTAAACTTACAGATAAAACGTGATTTTTACTAATATTTCTGTGCTATTTTGATCCTTGCAGTAGTCGCACTTCTTTTCCTGATGTAGATCTCCACAAGTGTACGGTTTACCACAGGGCTGTGGAGTCTGAGTCTGTATAAAATGCACCGACTCAGACTCCTGAAATATATAATAAATTGGGGACAGTAGTGCAATGCAGAATGTGCTGAATATTTTACTAAATAGTATTTAGAATAATGCTTATATTTAAGTGAAAAATGTATTGTAGTACAATGTGACCATCAGACATTTAATTATTTTTGATACAATAATCAAGATATTTAGATAGAACATAAAATATATTTATTGGAATACAACTTTAGAACACAAAAAACTGTAATAAATTGTAAATATGTAATACAATATGTAAATATATATATATGTATATTGTATACACACACAAGATATATATGTAATCTACTGTATATTACATATTGTATTACATATTTACAATTTATTACAGTTTGTTCTAAAGTTGTATTAAAATATATTTATTGTACGTTCTATCCAAATATCTTGATTATTGTATCATAAAAATGATTAAATGTCTGATGTTCACATACACATGTTCATGTACTACAATACATTTTTCACCTAACTAAAAGCAATATAAGTCTGAGTCGGTGCAAGAGAAATTGATGAGTCAGAGTCGCAGGTTTGGTTTACCGACTCCACAGCCCTGGTTTACCATCTCCACACGCTGAGCACTATGGTCCACCCAATGATCTGTGCATTCTTAGTAATGCCCAGCTCATGAACTGTGCAACTGTTGCCCATTGACTGCTTTTTTTTTTTTTTCTTCTTCTCCACCCCCCTCCTGTGTGCACAATACATTGGCCAGAATACAACCATGTGAAAGAGACTTCATTATAAGGACTGGGAATACTTAACTCTGCAGGCTTCAATGTTTATCCCTTTCCACCCTGGACAATCGTCTGTTTTTTTTTCCCCTCCCCTTCTTCTCAGAAAATATATTAGCTGATTTTTTTTATTTTATTTTGTCAGTACAGCCGTAGAAGGATGTTTTGGGGTTTTTTTTGTTTTTTTTTGCGGGACAAGCTTTATTTTGAACGACACCATATTCATTCTGCCCCATAGTCTACTGGAAAATGGGGGGGAAAAAAATTCCGATTGTGGTGAAATTGCCCAAAAAAATACAATTCCACAATTTATTTATTTTTTTTTGTTTACCATGTTCAATATGTCGTAAAACTGGCCTTGTGATATAATTCCCTGACGTCAGTACAAGTACAAAAATATCAAATTATCTATCTATATATATATATTTTTTTTTTATATAAGTGGTGAAAAAAAGTCCAGAAATTTGTTTCTATATTTCCGCTCTTTTGTTGTCATATTCCCGTAACGACCCGTAACATTTTTTTTTTTGGGGGGGGGGGGATATGGAGCTGTGTGATAGATTATTCTTTGTATCCAGAGGTGACGTATTTACTAATATCATTTTGGGGTAGATATAGTGGTATGGAAAAGTTTGGGCACTCTTGGTCAAAATTACTCAAGTTGAAAATGAATGAATAAGGCATAACGTTAGACACATTTTGTATTCTAAGCAAAAAAAAAATCATCTTTCACAATTTAAAAAAATAAATAAATACAAAACGAAAAATGGGCTGATACAAAGGTTTGGACACCCTTGGAGATATGTGTGTTCAGATTACTTTGACCAAGGTTTCAGGCCTTAATTAGCCTGTTAGGGTTATGGCTTGTTCATAGATACCTTAGGAAGCCTAGCCTCCTCTACCCTTGTGCCAAAAACAACAGCCATGGGTTCTTCTAAGCAGCTGCCTTGCACTTTGAAAATAAAAGTGGTGGAGGCCCACAAAGCAGGAGCAGGTTCTAAGAAGATAGCAAAGTGTTTTCAAGTTGCCCTTTCCTCAATTCGTAATGTAATAAAGAAATGATAGTTAACAGAAACAGTGGAGTGCAAGATAAGGTCTGGAACACCAGGTAAAATTTCTTGAGCGCTGATCATGGCATTGCTAGAGAGTGGAGATGAGCAGACCAGAACTTAAGTTTGGTGTTTGTATCAAATTTAAAAAAAAATAATTGTGCTGGTGCTTTACGTATGCAAACCACTTCAGTGAGCAACGCTGTGCTGTTTATGACTGGCTACGTGTAGGCGGAGAGCCAAACTGCCAATCGGTGACTTCCAAAGATGTTCAGGTCAAGTCTGGGTCCATAATAGAACTTCATGTAAAGTCCACTATAACCCAAAATTCCACGGGTCTGCTCATCTCTACTACTCAATCGGAACCCCTGCTTGACTGCAAAAGACCTTCAGGAAGATTTAGGAAACTCTGCAGTTGTATTACATTGTTGTACACAAATATGGCCTTCATGGAAGAGTCATCAGAAGAAAACCTCTCCTGCGTCCTCAACATAGAATTCAGAGTCAGAAGTATCCAAAACAACATCTAAACAAAGCTGATGCACTTTGGAAACAAGTCCTGTGGACCAATGAGGTTAAAATAGAACTTCATGGCCGCAATGATGAAAGGTATGTTTGGAGGAAAAAGGGCACAGAGTTTCAGGAAAATAACACATTTCCAACCAATAAGCATGGGGGTGGGATCAATCATGCTTTGGGGTTGTGTTGCAGCCAATGGCACTGAGAACCTTTCAAGGATGGAGGGAAGAATGGATTCAATGAAATTTCAACAAATTCTTGATTCAAACATAACATCATCTGTAAAAAAGCTGAAGATGAAAAGAGGATGGCTTCTACAAATGGATAATGATGCTAAACACAATTCAATATCCACAATAGACTAGTAAGGCACAAGCTGAAGATTTTACAATGGCCCGGACAGTCCTCTAATCTGGACATCAATGAAAATATGTTGCTAGACCTCAGAAGAGCAGTGCATGCAAGACAACCCGGGGATCTCACCGAACTGGAAGACGTTACCAAGAAGAATGGATGACAATGCCTCACACAAGAATTGAAAGACTCTTGTCTGGCTACAAGAAAACATTTACAAGCTGTGATGCTTACCAAATGGGGTGCTACTAGGCACTAACCATGCAGTGTGCCCCAGTGCTTGCATTGGCCCATTTTACTTTTTTGCGAATTTTAAAATGTAAAAGATGAAAATGTGTGGGTTTTTTTTTTTGTTTTTTTTTTTATTAGTTTTAATGGGGCAAAAGAGGGGATTCAAAACATTTTAATTTTTTATTTTTTTTTCTTTCCCCTTTATCTGTATTTACTAGTGCCCTTTTAATGGACTTGAAGCTGTGATCGTCTGATCACTTGTGATACACAGAGCAGGGCATCAGCACTGTACTGTACAGCAGAAATCACGATCTGTGTGTGTTCACAGGAGGATCGAGATGACCGGCACAGGGGCCATCAGCTGACCCCTGGCTGTCATCACAATCCATCGGTGCCCTGCGATCATGTTACGGGCATGCCGATGGGTGGGATCAATGACCCGCTTCCTGTCTGCACATGTTAAATGCCGCTTTCAGTGACTGACAGCGACATTCAACTAGTTAACAGCCAAGGGTGGATCTCTGATCCACCTGTGACTGGACTGTTAGAGGCACCCAATTTCCCATCAAGTGCTGGGAATGATGCAGGGTCACCATTGAGTTTGCATCAAAGGCCCAGGGACATAGCCAATGATGTGAGTATACAGCAAGGGTTGTGAAGGGGTTAAAGAGAATCTCACCAGGTTTTTGCCACCTGATCTGAGAGCAACATTAATCTAGAGACAGAGACCCTGATTCCAGTGATGTCCCTACTGAGCTGATTGCTGTAGTTATAAAATCATTGTATTATCATGAGATAACTAGAGAATTAGTTAACCTACTGCCTTGTAGTCCATGAGCTCTGTATATTCTCCCCCCCCAGCCCCACCCCTAAACACTGACTGACAGCTTTTTACCTATGCACAGTTTACATACACCATTGATTATCAGATTTGTAAAGCGATATACAGAATTCAGCATTCAGAAAACTGGAAGATCTGCAACAAAGCGGTGATTTTTATCCAAATGGCAGCAAGCAGCCTAGTAAGTAGTTCATCACTGGAATTGGGGTCTCTACCCCGAGATCATGCAGCTCTCAGATGGGGAATCAAAAGTCTGGTAACAGACTCCCTTAAGTTTTGTGTACATCACTATGCGAGAGGGGGGAGGGTCGTTCTCGCCAGGTCGACTGTTTTTTTAGCCACTCTCCTCACAGTGTGTACAAACCCTTTAATGCTGGCAGTGATGGTAAACTGCAAATTGCATCATAGCTTGCTGCATACCCACAGACCTGTCATGGTGCCAACCCCTGCAAGTACTGACAGTCGCTGCCTTGTTTACCTGTGCCGTGTGATTATCTGGGAAACCTGGGGTCCTGCCATTCCTGTAGATGGGTCAGTCATGCATGTCAGTGTGCTATGTAATCCTTGCTCAGCTCAAGCATTGAATAAGGTGTATAGCAATGAAATTCTGTAATGACTAGTCTCTGAGCAAGACTTCACCCTGTCACATCGCAAAAAAATGTGGAGGTGCGTCTGACTAGGAATCTGTAGAATATACTGGAGAAGGAAATCCGACCAATTCACCTCTTCTAGGAATTTTAAAGCATGACTTTTTAAGATTAAAGGGAACCTGTCATCAGAAATTTCGCCCAAAAGCTAAAAGATTCCCCCTCTGCAGCTCCTGGGCTGCATTCTAGGAAGGTCCCTGTTATTATTGTGCCCCATGTGAGACCAAAATAAAGCCTTTATAAAGTTCTACCTTTTTGTATGCAGCTTCTGTAAATCCGTCACGGGGGCGGGCTCTCTGCCGTCCGTTATTCTGCCTCCTGGTCCTGTATGCCGCCCCCATCGCTCCTTTCCATATCTGATGCACCGCCCACTGCTCCAGCCATCCCCACGCATGCCCAGTGCCAGTCTCGCAGGACTGAGCAGTGTGACCGCTGGTGACGTGTGCGCAGGCAAGTGATTATGGACGGGACTGTGACTGTTATCAGCAAGTACCCGGCCATAATCTCTTGAGCGCGCAAACCTCTCCAGCATTCACACTGAGCTCAGTGTAGATGCTAGACTGTATGGGCTGCTTCCAGGGATGACGTCCCTTTGTCATGTGATAGTATTTCGAACACGCCCCTATCACATGACAAAGGGACGTCATCCCTGGAAGCAGCCCATACAGTCTAGCATCTACACTGAGCTCAGTGTGAATGCTGGAGAGGTTTGCGCGCTCAAGAGATTATGGCCGGGTACTTGCTGATAACAGTCACAGTCCCGTCCATAATCACTTGCCTGCGCACACGTCACCAGCGGTCACACTGCTCAGTCCTGTGAGACTGGCACTGGGCATGCGCGGGGATGGCTGGAGCAGTGGGCGGTGCATCAGCTATGGAAAGGAGCGATGGGGGCGGCATACAGGACCAGGAGGCAGAATAACGGACGGCAGAGAGCCCGCCCCCGTGACGGATTTACAGAAGCTGCATACAAAAAGGTAGAACTTTATAAAGGCTTTATTTTGGTCTCACATGGGGCACAATAATAACAGAGACCTTTCTAGAATGCAGCCCAGGAGCTGCAGAGGGGGAATCTTTTAGCTTTTGGGCGAAATTTCTGATGACAGGTTCCCTTTAAGGGGCTTGTCCACTACTTTAACAACTTGTTCTCAATGCCTGTAAAATAACCCCTAAACTCTCTTCTGATGTCGGCACTGGCTCTCCTGGGGATTGAGTGACACCTGTGGCTGCTCTGTTACGGCTGAAGGAGTGGAGTGAAGGGATCACTGGATAGCGGGGTTTTTATTTTACTGTAGGGCAACATAGGGGTTGTCCTTTTAAGCTGCTATATGTGCATTAGGAGTAATGCCCTTCTGGCCATCATATAATGTCTTCTCCTGTCCATGCTTTCGCTAATTTTCGGTTGGCTCTGATCTAGCTGTTATGCACACAGACATGATAGATTCCTGCTCTCCGGTGTCTGATGTAGCACACGATCAGAATCAGTGGGAGTGTGTATATGGTATTGTTGTTTTACCTTGGGGGTGGGGGTGAATGGTATTCTAGAAGGTGTAGCCCAATTAGTGGGCAACATTGTTTATTTTTAACACCGCGCATTATAAACCAGTGCCTGTGCAGATAGAAAGTGGAGCCAATGCTCAGGCGGCTGCTTCTACTGCCCTTGCCCTGGTTTTCTAGCTTAGGCTACTTTCTTTTTAAATCAAATCTTTTTTTTTATTAAATCCTAAGGGATCGATACAGAGAGTATTTCACTTTTCATATAACTGATAACAATAAACAACAGATAAACACGTGGTTTATAAATCAGGTTCTTTCTCTGCATGTATGTAAATATAGTAATAGAGTTCTCAAATCATATTTATAGCTTAGGCTACTTTCACACATCAGTTTTCTGCATTCAGGCACAATCCTTTTTTTTTCCTGATCCAAAGGATCCGGGAAAAAAACGTATCCACCGGATGCGTAAAAAACCGGATCCATTGGATCCGTTTTGCATCCGTTTTTGCATCCGTTTTGTCCGTTTTTTTTTTTTTTTGTTTTTTTTTTTTTTGATGGATCAATTTTTTTAATTAATTTGGTGCATGCGCAGTTTACAAAAACGGATCCGGCAGCCGCATCCATTTTTTACCGCATTGCGCCGGATCCGGCATCCATAGGCTTTCATTGTAAAACACGCCGTATCGTGCCGGATGCGGCGCAATGCGGTTTTTTTTTGCCGCACAAAAAAACGTTGCAAGACACGTTGCCTCCGGCCGCCGCTTTAATTAATTTTGCCGCATCCGGAAAAAAACGGATGCAACGCAAAGCCATCAGGTACAATCCGGTAACAATGCAAATCTATGGGGATAAAACGGATGCGGTACTGGATCCGTTTAACCCGTTTTTTTCCGGATTGTACGACCTGATGGAAAAAAACTGATGTGTGAAAGTAGCCTTAAATGGCTCAGTTTGGGCACTGATCAGTCTGCTGTTGTAGAGACCCTACTCCAGCTTTGATGCACTGTGTAGTAAGATTTTTTTTTTTTTTTTTTACTACACCATTTACGTACAGAGCTCATTTGTGGCATAGAACCATTTAAAGGGGATCTGTCAGTCAATTTTTGCTACGGAATCTGAGGGCAGCATGATGTAGGGGTTAAAACACAGAATTCAGTGATGTCACATGTCACCTCCTGTGCTGTTTACTTACTGTGTAAGTAAAAAAAGAAGAAAAAAAACACTCACTCTTATCATGGCTGTGACTTGCTGGCTGTGCCATGTTGTGTGACTCTGCCCCTCTAGTGATTAGCACCTAAATGTCTACAGACAGAGGCTGATGTGGGCGGAACAGATCTACTGCATTGTTAAAGGGAACCAAACATCAGGATTTTCGTGTATAAGCTGCAGCCAGTGCAGTACTGGCACTATCATGCACAGTGTGTACATACCATCAGGGGGCAGCTCGGGTGTTTAGTCAGTGAAATACATCTTTATAAAGTTTGAAATTTCGTGCACTTTTTGATTGACGTGTGCACCTCTGCAGATAATGTCCGGGCGGGTTATGCAGGAGTTCCCCGCCCCCCCACCAGCCTGTTCCTCCCTCTCTCCTGATGTCCGGGCGGGTTATGCACGTGTTCCCCGCCCCCCCGCGCCGCCTGTTCCTCCCTCCCTCCCTCTGGCTGTATGTAAATATCTAATCTTCAGAAACATGGCGCCGGAGTGGGCCTCTGCGCATAGCGCTTATCTCCGGCGCCATGTTTCTGAAGCCCCCGCATTACACAACTTGGTGTCTGAGAGGGCGGCGCCACAGCGATGTCACACCGGCTGGTGTGTTGGCCCGGTGTCCTGGGGCGGCACGATACAGGAGCAGCAGGTAATCGCGTCCTCCGGTCAGCTGTTCTGCAGTCCTGTTGTGATCGCACTCGCTCCTGCGGTCACAACGGGATCTGAAGGAGCGAGGGCGCATGCGCCGCCCTCTAACACCAAGCTGTGTGATGCGGGCTTCAGAAACATGGCGCCGGAGATAAGCGCTGTGCGCAGAGGCCCACTCCGGCGCCATGTTTCTGAAGATTAGATATTTACATACAGCCAGAGGGAGGGAGGGAGGAACAGGCGGCGCGGGGGGGCGGGGAACACGTGCATAACCCGCCCGGACATCAGGAGAGAGGGAGGAACAGGCTGGTGGGGGGGTCGGGGAACTCCTGCATAACCCGCCCGGACATTATCTGCAGAGGTGCACACGTCAATCAAAAAGTGCACGAAATTTCAAACTTTATAAAGATGTATTTCACTGCCTACACACCCGAGCTGCCCCCTGATGGTATGTACACACTGTGCATGATAGTGCCAGTACTGCACTGGCTGCAGCTTATACACGAAAATCCTGATGATTGGTTCCCTTTAAATCTAAACTCTGATTGCGTTAGAATGGCTGCACCCAGTAATCTAAGTGATGTATTGTTGGATTCAGGGCCTCTTTGCGTATTTCTTGTTGCTTTCATATAAGGTAGAAAAAACCTTCTGACAAATTCCCTTTAAGTCTTTAATGTCATTAACCTTATTGGTTACCCTGCAGTCCATCCTTGGACTAATAATAAGATCTACTAACGACTACACAACAGTGAAAAAACAGTGGAAAAAAGTTCTACAGTTGAACAACCACTATACAACAGCTTTTTGGAGCCTTAAATGCAAAGATTTAAACAATAATTGATTAACATTTCTTAAAAGTTTACGTACAGTTGAAACCAGAAGTTTACACACACTATCTAGAAATACAGATGTGCATGTTTTTCTCACTATCTGACACGAAATCAAAATAAACCTTTCCCGTTTTAGATCAATTAGGAACCAAAGATATTTTATATTTGCCAAATGGCAGAATAATGAACGCGAGAGAGAATGTTTTAAAGCATTTTTATTACTTTCTGTAAAGTCAAAAGTTTACATACACTAAGAGTATTATGCATTTAAACAATATGGGATAGCCCATATGATGTCATGTCATTGGAAGCTTCTGATAGGTTTACTGGCAACATCTGAGTTAGACACACCTGTGGATGTATTTTAATGCACACCCGAAACACACTGCTTCTTTATGTAGCATCATGGGAAAGTCAAAAGAAATCAGCCAAGATCTCGGGAAGAGAATTGTGGACTTGCACAGGCATGGTTCATCTTTGGGTGCAATGTCTAGATACCTAAAGGTGACTCATTAATCCGTACAAAGCATTTATCCGCAAGTAGACATAAGATGGGAATGTCCAGCCATCAGATCACTCAGGAAGAAGACAGGTTCTGTGTACCAGAGATGAACATGCTTTCGTCACACATGTGCTTATCAACCCAAAAGCAAAAGACCTTGTGAAAATGCTGGCGGAAGCTGGTAAGATTGTGTGTCATTATCCACAGTGAAATGAGTAATGTATCAACATGGGCTGAAAGGCCACTCTGCCAGAAAAAAGCAATTATTCCAAAAGAAAAATTAAAAAAAAAAGCCAGATTAATGTTTGCAAATCCACAGAGGAACAAAGACCTCAATTTTTGGAGACATGTCCTGTGGTGTGAAGAAACTGAAATTGAACTGTTTGGCCATAAAGACCATTGTTATGTTTGAAGAAAAAAGGGAGAAACTTTGAAGCCTAAGAACACCATCCAAACTGTGAAACGGGGGTGTCAGCATCGTGTTGTGGGGCTGTTTTGCTGTAGGAGGTACTGGTGTACTTCACAAAGTAGATGGCATCATGAGGAAAGAAGATTATGTGGCAATACTGAAGCAACATCTCAAGAAATCAGCCAGGAACTTAAACCTTGGGCAGAAAGGGGTCTTCCGAATAGACAATGACCCGAAGCATACTGCCAAACTGGTTACAAAGTGGCTTAAGGATAACAAAGTCAGTGTTTTCGAGTGGCCATCACAAAACACTGATCTCAATCCTATTGAAAACTTATGGGCAAAGCTGAAAAGGCAGGTGCGAGCAAGATGACCTACAAACATGGCTCAGGTACACCAGTTTTGTTAGGAGGAATGGGCCCAAAATCCTACCAACTATTGTGAGAAGCTTGTGGATGGATATTCAAAAAGGAACTTTGCTAACCTCCTGACTGCAGCGCTCATCATTCCTGCAGCGGCTCACACACTGCTGTGAGCCGCTGCCGGGGGAGTGGGACACAGATTGCAGGGGCACCGATAGACGGAAGCCACACAAGTGCTACTGTAATTTTGCAGACCATTGACTTGTATTGTGTCACGGTCCGCATTTTTCGGAACAGAATAGGACATGTCCCATAATAATAGAATGGACACCAATGTGTTATTTTGTAGGAATTGATGGCACACGGACGTGCTTCCATGTGCCATGTGATCCTACACAAAACACATTGAAAAAATGGTCTTGTCAGTAGGTCCGCAAAATAAAAAGGAACTGACCAGGACAAACAGAACGGTTATCTGAATGAGCCCTAGAGGCAATGCTACCAAATACTAATGAAATGTATGTAACCTTTTGACTTAAGACATTCTCTCTCGCTCTCGCCTTCTCATTATTCTTTCATTTGGCAAATATAAATAATTTTGGTTCCTAATTGACATAAAACGGGAAAGGTTTGCTCTGATTTCATGTCAGATAGAGAAGACATGCAGATGTGTCTTTTTATGAAGTGTATGTAAACTTCTGGTTTCAGCTGTATATGGTGTAATGAGCCGTGATGTTTCTACTCCGGACATGCTTTACATCCGGACTCTTGTTTCAGCCCTCAATAAAATGACTTATCTGATCAGTGAGGCTGCCACAGGGTGGAAACCCATCAGTCTAATTTATTAATGACCAGTTTATACCTATTATAATGCCTTTAATGAATGTGCAGTCATGTCACATGTCAGGTACCACCTTATTTTAAACCTCAGTATGGGCCCCAGATATACTAGCAGTCAATAATCGCCCGCTTCCCTGGTTGGTTGGACACACACATCCAGTTCAATGTTGAGCCTTCTGGTGAAAATCCTTTCAATCTGATGGTTTAAACAAAAAAGAAAGTTCCTTGGTGCAGAATAGCTTGTCCGCTTTCTTCAGGAGTGGCTTTGCAGCCTTTACTGAAGTGGCTTTTTCCTCCTGTGATGATCAGCCACCAGTCCTATGAGCTCTGCTGGATACAATATTTTTGCCCCACGTGCAGAGGACTGAAAAGATGCAGCGCTCTGCTAGCCAATGTTGCTATGGTAACCGACGGCAGATTTTTTTTTTTTTTTTTTGTATCCCTCAGCTATACTCCACATATTCCAGACTAGTCACTCCTTAGTATTCTTTCCAGTAAGTCCAACACCTAATGCTACAGGTTATGAATACATGATACTAAGTATTACTCTGATGGCTGGTAAGGGTCCAGTTCTATCTGTAGAATGTTTATTTGTATTCATGTCTGATAACCTTGTATGTACCGGGTTACTGTTCATACTATGCTGTTCTACTTCACTTTACTTCTCTAAAAGAGACCTATAATCTGTTATTGCCCTTTTTGTTTTAGAGAACAATACGCAGCTGCACGCTCAATATTTTTTTTTTTTCCTTTTTTTTAATTTTTTAACAATATTTATTAAAATCCTCTAACAGTGCCTAAGCATAGTGCAAAGTTGTCTTCACACGAAGTCTTTTTGTTGAGGTGTTTTTGTTTTTTTCTTTTAAATAAACTCTATTTTAAGGAGGCTTTTGGAGTATTTCCACTATAAGAACGTAGCAAAAAAAAAATACAAAGTAACACCCCCCCCCCCCCTTAGTGACTCAACTTTCTAGCAAAGTCTGGTCCAAAGGTCTGGGTTGTGTGGTCCCAGCAGCATCCTGCAGCCCAGAATTCACAAAGCTTTTGAGGCCTTCCAAAGTCACAGGTTTTTGAAGCCAAAACAGCGAGAGAAAAAGTTTACTTTTTGAAGGGAGCGTTTCTTTTCCTGAAGCAAGTTGTCTAGTGTTGGATGTTTTATATTTAGTTACTACACTTTAGAAGTGTTCATTTACCCTAGTTTTGAAGCTGACTCTGAATGAAATCCCTCCAAAGATATGACATGTAGTTTAATTTTTCCACCAGGCCATTTTCAAAAACTCTCTCCTGAAAAATATCTCCACATGAACAGCAAAGTGATGTGTGTGCTTTTTTTTTTTTTTTTTTTTTTTTTTTGGTTTCCAAGAATGTTTTGTGTTTTGTCATGATGGTGGGGTCTGTTCTGTTGTGCCTCGGTCTGGGACTCACGTCGCTTTATTATGGTGTGGAGACCTTCGGAACGCCACCAGTAATAGTTCCTGCTCTGCAGCGTGCGCAACTGGTTCTTGTGAGTTATGCTATATGCGCATGTTGCGTAATTTCATGCGTTTACGTTGCGTATTGCACTGCAGTGTAAACGCATGTGTCCTGCGTCCCCAGCACAATCTATGAAGATTGTGCATTTCTATCCGCACGTTGCATTTGAGAGCGCAGCAATTTGTATGCTGAAATTTTGACAAAATCGCTGCACTGAAAATAGCAACATGTCACTTATTTTGTGCGCTTTGGATGCTGCTCCCACTCGGTCTATGGGAGAGGCAGCATCCAGAGCGCATGAATTCGGCATCTATTCTGTAGACACAATGCATCCATTACACAGTGTTTCTGCAGCGATTTGAAGCACACATTTGCTGTCAAATCGCTGCAGAATTTTCAGCATGGACATTGGACACTACGCCACGTGCGCACATAGCCTTAGTCTTGATCCATCCTGCTACCCAGCATACTTCTCCCTGACCTCCGTTTCCCTTGTACTGTCTGTCAGGCCTGTCTCCCAGGCCCTGGTCCTGTTCGGTGTCTTGGTCCCCTCCCCCTCTTTTGTACTTACTTGATCTCCCGGCCTCTGACCTCGGTAACATTTCCTGACCACGACTCTGCTTCCCCTTTTTTGGCTTCTAACGTGACCTCTTGGCTCTTGACCCTCGGCTTTTATCTGTTTACGGCTTGCTCACTCCATTGTTCAGACATGACTTCCTGGTTTAGGCTGCTTTCACACGTCCGGTTTTTACCGTCAGGCACAATATGCCAGAAACCAACGATGGCTCTGGTTTTTGTTTCTGGGCATGGCCAGACATTGGGTAAATTCACTTCTGGTCACAGAAAAAGTCTCTCTGTCTGTCGGTCGGTCTCTCCCTTATTCATATTCACCGGCGCGGTGCTGCACAGCTGTCACACTGCTCTGGCAGCTTCTCCAGCTTTTGAAAATGCCGAGGACTCATTATTCCATCTCGTATTCCCTGCTTCCCCCGCCCTCCAGCGCTTATGATTGGTTGTAGTCAGACACGCCCCCGCGCTGAGTGACAGCTGTCTCTTTGCAACCAATCACAGCCGCCAGTGGGCGTCTCTATATCTTGCAGTAAAATAACTAAATATAAAATTTAGAAAAAACGGCGTGCGGTTTCTCCCCCCCACCCCCCCACCCCATTTTGATACCAGCCAAGGTAAAGCCACACGGCTGATGGCTGGTATACTCAAGATGGGGAGCCCTACGTTATGGGGAGCACCCCAGCCTAAAAATATCAGCCAGCAGCCGCCCGGAAATGCCGCATTCATTAGATGCGACAGTTCCGGGACTCTACCCGGCTCATCCCGATTGCCCTGATGCAGTGGCAATCTGGATAATAAGGAGTTAATGTCAGCACTTAGCTGCCACTAAGTCCTAGCTTAGTGATGGCAGGTGTGTATGAGACACCCCATCACTAAACTGTAGTGAAAGTAAATAAACACACGCTGAAAAATCCTTTTATTTGAAATAAAAGACAAAAAAAAACCACCCTCTTTCACCACTTTATTAATCCCCAAATACAGCTCCAGGACCTACGTAATCCACACGAGGTCCCAGATCGCTTTCAGCTCTGCTACATTGGAAGCTGACAGGAGCTGCCGTAGAACACCGTCGCTCGCTGCGAGCTCCACAGAGCAACTGAAGTGAGTCGCGCTGTCAGTGGTGACGTCACTCTGGTAGTGTGTCTCTCCCCCCCTCTCCCCCCCCCCCCTCTACCCCCCCCCAAAGGTTCGGACCTGACTTTTTGCTCTAACATTTGGTGCTTTTGAGACTGAAAAGCACACTCCCTCATACTGTCTAGGCTCATTAATGTGTGTCTTCCCATCTGTAGCCACACACAGATGATGGTCCAATGTATGTTAATCAGGTGACAGAGGCTGCAGTTGCTTCTTTCCAGATTAACAAATTGACAACTCTTCTCAGTAATCTAGGCACGTGCGGTCATTATACCAGTAAATGTAGGACCATACGGCAACCTCACATCACATTTTATTTCTATACAGATTATTCCAACATTACCTGCTTGATTTTGGGCTCCCAGTTGTAACATTTGCAGTGGTCGGCCACCACCTGCAGCACGGAGCTTCCTCATTACTAGAAGCATAATCACTAACATGATTTATGTAGTGAAAAATGGCAAAATCTGAGCTCGCTGAAATCTTAGTACATTTATTGCATTGCTGGAGCTGCTACTTTGTATCTCCAATTGGGATTATATAGAGAAAAACATCAGCTGGTATAGCTTCCATTACCATCCTTTAGGATCCCATCAGCTTTATGAATTCTGTATTTCTGCTCTGTATTAGAAATTGAGAATAATTCTCTCCAAGCTTCCTGATATATATGCCTGCCACCAGACAGCCCTTAATGAAGGACGTGGATTTCTCTCTTGTCATACCCTTGCAAACCTAATCTTTTGAGGCCACATTCAGTATTTTATATCCGTATAATAGAAACACGGGCACCACTTCTGCATTTTTCACCCACTCTTGGTTTTGGCTACAAGTACTGAGGTGACATGCTGAACGTGGACTATAGCTGACCTTCTGTTTCTAAACCTGATATGAAAATCCCATCATCTTCATTAAAATAAACTACTATTTATCCATGGAGTGATTACAGAAGATTGCTGGGTGGACACCGATCACATCAGCCCAGCTTTCTCCAGGATAAGAAGTGTGAAAAGTTAAATCTATATATTTTGTGATATTCTCGGGGTGGAGGAACACCATCTCTGCAGTTGAGGAGTAGGTTGAAAACTGGGACAAAGGAAGCTGAAAAATGTAATAAGCCTGCTTTGAAAAGAGAGCCTTAGCCCTCCTTCCTCTTCCTCACCCCTTGCAAAGTCAGATGTTCCCCACCCTCACACATCACTTTTTTGGCATCAGGCACAATCCGGTGAAAAAACTGATGCGACGAATCTGGCGAAAAAACGAATCAGTTGCATCAGTGTTTTGACAGATCCATTGTGATACGGAGCATGGAACCATAGGGTTCCATTATAAAACACGCCATACGGCGCGATACGGTTTTTCGCCGGAGACAAAAAACCGTTCCCCTCATCATTCCATCCGGCCGCCGGATAAGCAAATTTTGCCGGATCCGGCGAAATCCGGATGGAACGCAAGGCCATCCGGCACTAATAGAAGTCTATGGGGGGGGGGGAAAAAGGATCCAACGGCAACAGACGCCAGATCGTTTTTTCAGGTTGACGGATTGTGACTGATGGCAAAAAACTGATGTGTGAAAGCAGCACCAGCTATAACCTCCATGGTTGTATCAGGAGCAGGGCCTCTCAATGTTTGTTAGACAGACCAAAGTAATGCCCAAGCCTCGCCACTTGTGGGGATAGTCTATCCCATAATGAGAATACTGCATAAAGGCGTTGGTCACTACTGGGCAACTTCTTTTTAAATTCTAAAGTGCCCCAGAAAAACTAAAAAAAATATACTTTCCTCCAGGATTAGTGCTGTTCCAGCGATTGTCCACACTACGCCTCCCGGTGGTAACATGACATTGTCACAAGGAGCATTTCTTCTGACAGAGCCATGGCGGTTGCAGCGTATCAATTTTTAACAGACTTACCTTTTTAAGTAAATGTGTAAAATGTAAATATGCACCATCCATACAATGGTATGGTATAAGGAAGAGAAATGTATGGAACATGCCTAGCAGGTTTATACTGAATTAATAATTGTAGGGGGATCCGGCTTGTTTATTTTCAACAGCCAATTCTAGGGGCTAACATGCAGGAGACCGGCAGTGTTTTTTTTTTGTTTTTTTTTATTGGAGAACACGGGCCCATTCTGGCTGAGCTTGGTATTCTTGAGGCCGCTTTACACGCTATGACATCGCTAAAGCGATCTCGTTGGGGTCACGGAATTGGTGACGCACACCCGGTTGCTTTAGCGATGCCGTTGCGTGTGACACCTATGAGCGATTTTGCATCGTTGCAAAAACGTGCAAAATCGCTCATCAGTGACATGGGGGTCCATTCTCTAATATCGTTGCTGCAGCAGTAACGAAGTTGTTCCTCGTTCCTGCGGCAGCACACATCGGTACGTGTGACACCGCAGGAACGAGGAACCTCTCCTTACCTGCCTCCCGCCCGCAATGCGGAAGGAAGGAGGTGGGCGGGATGTTCGTCCCGCTCACCTCCGCCCCTCCGCTTCTATTGGGCGGCGTTTCAGTGATGCTGCTGTGACGTCGCTGTGACGCAGAACGAACCGCCCCCTTAGAAAAGAGGCGTTTGGCCGGTCACAGCGACGTCGCAGGGCAGGTAAGTAGTGTGACGGGTCTGGGCGATGTTGTGTGCCACGGGCAGCGATTTTCCCGTCTCAGAACCGATGGGGGCGGGTACCCACGCTAGCGATATCGGTACCGATATCGCAGCGTGTAAAGCGGCCTTTGGGTGGAGTCAGGAGAGATGTGCTGGATTATTCACCTGACTGCTATCTAATGTGCTTGAGGCCTAAAGAATGTTACTATGACATTACAAAATCCATTACATTTTCCAATTAAAATTGAGGCAAAATTGTATGTTGACTGCTGTGTAAATAGGCTTTTAGTATAATGTTGTTTAAGGCTTTTATATACCTTTTTGTGTATGAAAAACACAGAACCACCACAAAATTGGGACCAGTTCCAGGAAAGGCCAGTTTAACACCTCTGTGAAACATGAACCATTGTCATGATTAAAGACTCAGCCATACAACCAGACAGGCCGACCTGAGCTCAAGTCAGTAGTCCTGGTGATTGGGCCACGTCTTCTGATTTGAGAACAGTCTGTGTTTCATGGATATGAGAAAAAATCCCAATAAATAAGCCATACGGTAAACATGCAGCCAGCAGTTGTATACTGGCAGCATGTATGCACTACTCACAATCAATGCATAAACAGAGGACAAGGAGTATCTTGTGCAATAAGATAAATTTTATTAAATGACAAACAAGCAAGACAGCAATATATGCAAATTTAAAAACAACTATTATAAGGTCAAAGGGGCATGGAATAAAAGTAGAGATGTAATGTCCAATAGCCGTGGGAGAGGTGGAAATAGTTCACACGATGTACTGAAAATGTTCAAGTAAAAATGAACAATACCACCTTTAGTAGCCGTGGGAGAGGAAAAAGGATGTACACAAACATGGGCCAGTACATATGTGGTTGACACAATGGAGCACAATGAGCAATACATAGCCGTGGAGGAGGGGACCATTAATATAGTGTTGTAGAGATAGCCGTGTGAGAGGTGAACAATAATCACCAAAAACTACAACATATAGTGGTCACAGATGGGGTGTATGAAGTAATAACACCACGGTGCCCCAAAGTATGGTCACCAAGACTGATCCAAGGTATACATCATGGTAATAAAGGATACCTAACCAAATTTAGCATAATTCCATATAAAGTGCAAGTGCATTAGGATAAAAGGGGCAGGCACCCAAAAAATACCATAAAATGTCAGAAAAATCCCACAAAGACCCTCAGCTAGAGGCATATAGATATTCAAGACATGATGCACATACCCGGATAGGAGGGATCACCACCAACGCGCGTTTCGCGACGGTACTATTGCTTTCTCAAGGGGGAGACATGTGCATCATGTCTTGAATATCTATAAAGCCGATTCCATGCGCTCTGCCTGCAGCTCCTGCCATAGACAGAGCAGGAGCTGCCGGCAAAGCGCACGGAAGAAGTGACATGTCACTTCTTAGAACGCAGCGCTTTGGCAGAAGCCGAAGCGCTGCGCTCTAAAACGCCACGTGCGCACGGCCCCTGCACAATGTCCATAGACTGTGCAGGGGACGCAGGACGCATGCAGTTAACTGCATGTATTTACACAACGTGCGCACATAGCCTAAGGCTATGTACGCACGCTGCGTTTTTTTGACGCTGCATTTTTGTGCATTTTTTTGCCATAAAAAAACGCACCCACGGCAGAAAAAGGCATGCGTTTTTACTGCATTTTTGGCTGCGTTTTTATGCGTTTATCAGTGAACAATGACATTAAAGATTGTTGAAAAAAAAAAGATCTGATGTAATTTCCCTCTTCAATATGTTTTTCATTCTCCACTAGTGTATGCAGGAGAGCAGACAGATACAGAACTACAAGGCTCAGCATGCTCCATCCAGGACTTTGAGGCAGGGGGAGCAGAACTACAAGGCTCGGCATACTCCATCCACTAGTGTATGCAGGAGAGCAGACAGCAACTGCAGAACTACAAGGCTCAGCATCCTCCATCCAGTACTGTATGCAGGAGTTTTTTGCCCAAAAAAAAATTACGTGGGCTTCGCCATATTTTTGTATGCTAGCCAGATACAGCAGGCAGGTATGAGCTGCCCCCAACCCCCAGCTGCCTATATGTACCTGGCTGGGAACCAAAAATATAGGGAAGCCCTTTTTGTTTTTTTTAATTATTTCATGAATTTCATGAAATAATAATAAAAAAATGACATGGGCTTCGCCCAATTTTTGATTCCAGCCAGGTACAACTAGGCAGCTGGGGATTGGAATCCGCAGCGCAGGGTGCCCAAGCTTTCTGGGCATTCCCGCTGCAAATTGCTGTCCGCAGACGGCCCAGAAATGGCGCTTTCATAGAAGCACCATCTTCTGTTGCTGTACCCAACTCTTCCAGCTGCCCTGGTGCCAGGTGGCTCGCTGGGTAATAATGGGGTTAGGGCGCCCCCCCCCTCCCCAGTAATCCTGGGTCAAGGGCCCCGCACTGTCCAATCCGGATCCAATATCATCTGATCGGTTTGCTGGAAGGCAAACCGATCAGATGATGTGTCAGGTTCAAGGACGTGAATCACATCCCACATCAGCTGATTGTATAAACGGCTTTTATACAATCAGCTGATGCATCATTGGGAAAAAAAAACAAAAAAAAACTGCACACTTCTGTGCAGACTCCCGTCTGATCGCTGCAGGACCCGGCGGTAATCAGCTGGTGCAGTTACCTGACAGCATCAGCTGATAGTTTAAGCCGACCGGGAGGTAAAAAGCCGGCCTCACCACTGGACTTATACGATCAGCTGATTTCGTCAGGTGACTGCATCAGCTGATCATCAGCAGGTCCTGCAGCGATCGGACGTATTCTTGGAGTCTGCAGACAGGTGAATATGATGGGGTTTTTTTCTACTGTTCACTTTTGATTTTGCAGCTGCTTCTGCCTCCCATCCGGATATAGCGGTGGTGGTACCGGGAAGATTCACTCTTCTGTGTTTACCAACAGAAGGAATCCTGTTCCTATACACGTGACTGTACTACCCACCCCTTGTGTTTATAGCTGCGTTTTTAGTCATAGAAACGCAGCTATATTTGTAATTTGCGTTTTTCATTGCGTTTTTGAACATCTCATTGAACTCAATGGGTGAAAAACGCAGGAATAATTGACATGCTGCGTTTTTGTGGGCACCACAGAAACGCAGCTAAAAAAAACGCTGTGTGCAGACAGCAAAAATGAAAACTCATAGACTTTGCTGGGGAAGCAAAGTCGTGCAGTTTTCTGAGCAAAAACGCACCCGAAAAACGCGCAAAAACGCACTGTGCGCACATAGCCTAACTCTGCACGTTTTTACTTTACTCTGGAGGGGAGTTTTGGGTTTTTTTTTTAACCCCTCCTGCTAGAGTGCCAATTATAGCCCGATAGCATCCAAGGCAACTCCAGATTAGCCTTGAAGGTGTGATTGGCAGTGTCTTGGTTGGAGGGGTGAGAATGCACATCCCCAGAGTAGAATGGGGGAAAACAAGCCCAGTTGCACTACAAGTAGAAATGTCACATACTGCGCTTCAGAAAGAAAACAAATGTTAATATCGCCACAAAGTGATCAGCAAAAAAATGAAAGGAGCAGGTGAATTGTCATTTTTGAGCAAGTGATGAGTTTTTTCTTTAGAAACCAAGATGCTGGTTTTCCAGGTCTGTATGTCTTCCTACATAACCTCTTGTATATCAATATTGCTGAGAATGTTAGGTTCCATTTATCAACTTAAAAATAATCATTTTTTGTGGTTTTATTATTTTTCTAAGGCATTAAGAGTGTGGCAGTTCTCTAATTGAAGCAGTTGGCTCCCCCAAATGGGCTGGTATCTGCCTATACATTGTGTTCTGCAATAAATAGCAAGCCCTTTCAGCTTCTCCTGCCTGCGCTGCGTCCTGCTGGGCCAGTCTATTATTCTCCCTTCTATTTCAGACCGTCCCTTCTTTGGCCTCTTCACAACAGCTGTATATATAGGTTGCTGTATTCTTTCAATGGCAGAATGTAATAAATACAGCTGAATGGTTCAGAAACTCTGAAAATAAAAGGTTCTCATTTGTAAACTTTTAAAACTTGCATTATTATTATTATTATTATTATTATTATTGCTTCTTGATAGTGGTAAGTTAAAGACACCCATACACTTTAGAAAAAAATGGTCTGAACTACACAGAGCGTAGGGGGTGAGGAGGGGTGGAAGCGGGGAACAGGAGAAATAGCTGCCAGACAAATGATGGGGTCTTTTGGGTAAAAAGGATTTGTCGCCAGAAACCATTTAACCATTTATCCAAAGTTCAAAATGGTGGGGGAGGTGATGTGTATTCTACTTACTAATTTCCTTACCCCAGTATTTCCTGCCAGCGATGGCAGTTCTGCACCAACAACAAAAAAAAACAACTTTTTTTGTTTGTTTGTTTGTTTGTATAATGTTAAACTATATAGTAGACCGCTTCGGTATTCTGGGCATGTTACAATAAAAATAAAAAACACTGAGGAATATCATGGATGGGGGGTTGCTTTTGAAAAGCATTGCATGACAAATGTGTAGCCCTAGCCTTAAAGGGAATCTGTCAACAGGTTTTTGCTACCTCACATGAGAGCAGCATGGTGTAGGGGCAGAGACCCTGAATCCAATCATGTATCACTTAATTTACTGGGTGCAGCAGTTGTAACTCAAAGGTTTTTAGATTTAGTATCTAGCAAAGCTGAGAAAGCTGCCCCTGCCTACACCAGCACCAGGCTCTGGTACAAAGTCTATAGGCATTGAGTTGCTAATCACAGCAGGGGCTGCATCAGACTATCTGATCTCTTGCTGACTTAAGGTACCGTCACACATAACGAGATCGCTAGCGAGATCGCTGCTGAGTCACGGTTTCTGTGACGCAGTAGCGATCCCATTAGCGATCTCGTTATGTGTGACATCTACCAGCGATCAGGCCCCTGCTGTGAGATCTCTAGTCGTTGCAGAATGGTCCAGGCCATTTTCTTCAAAGGCCATGTCCTGATGGGCAGGACACATCGCTGTGTTTGACGCTGTGTGACAGGGTCACAGTGACTGCTGAGATCGTTAAACAGGTCGCTACTGCGACCTGTATTGTTCCTGCATCGCTGGTAAGATCTGACTGTGTGACATGTCACCAGCGACCTCCCAGTGACTTACCAGCGATCCCTATCAGGTCGCATCGTTTTCGGGATCGCTGGTAAGTCGTTGTGTGTGACTGGGCCTTAAGTCTGGCAATTATAATCTCTTGAAGTGCTGGTAAACTGCTACATACAGTATGATAAGAGACACACCGCATGCTGTCTTCAGATTACATAGAAAAAACCTGCTTACAGATTCCCTTTTAAGAAGTGCTTGTACACTAGACTTAAATGTGTTCTCAAGCCTTATGCTTTGGCACACTAAGGCATTTCTTGTGCTACAATTTATACTTTGAGGTCTTGCAACCATTTAACTTTTTTAATATTGCTACTTCCAATAGTTGGCACTAGAGTTAGGCTATGTGCCCACAGGAGTCTGTACCCGCGGATTTTGCCGCGGAAAACCTGCAGATTAATCTGGATTTTCTAGATAAATTTGCAGGTTTCAGCAAGTACAGACTCTCCCCATGTTATCCTATGGGACATGGGGAGTGTCTGTGTCCATGATGCGGTATGTGCGGATGTCCCGCAGCCACACAACTGCATGTCAATTATTCCTGCAGAATTACCTGCGGAAATCCCGGCCTTCCACAATGGAGATAGAGGCCGGGAGGTAAGTCACACGAATGTACGCAGGTTTACCGCAGATATTTTGCTGGAATCCCGCAGCTATGGATAGCTGAGGATTCCGGGGAGCTGGTGCGAGAAACCTGCGGACGTACCTGCGGATATATCCTCAGGTGCGAGCTCCCGTGGGCACATAGCCTTAGTCTTCTCTCTGAAAAGACAATTTGCATATAGCTTTCTTTTCTTTTTATAAATAGCCTGCAGCTCGATTTCAAGCAATGGCAACTTGATGACCCATGCTGTAGGAAGATCAATCTTCTGCAAGGTTAGGTAGGTCCACCAGGGTCTTATGTGCTTATCTTCACACCTTGTTCCTTCTATTTTTCTGACCATGATGCCCTTCTCCAGTGATTTGCTCCTTCCTTCTTTTTTTTTTTTTTTATGACGTTTCTAAAGTCATAGCTTTGTGATCCTTTCTTTGAGTGACATGTATGACTTGATTTGTTCCAAAATTGATTTATTTGTTGTTGCCATCCCTGGTATTGATAACCTCCTTCTCAAACACCAGATTTCAAAGGCGTTTGATTCTTTATTGTCTGTTTTGCATACCTATGTGACTACAGAAAAGACCAGCCTATGTACAAGCCGTGTTTTCGTCACCAGTGAAATGTTCCTCCATTTGAGGACCTTGTTCTGTTACTTCATTGTTAATTTGCCTCTACCTAATCTCCTATTGAGTTCTGGTGCTGCATCTTCAGTGATCATTGATCCAAGTAGGTTGAAGTCCTTTACAACTTCCAGTTTGTTGCCTCCATCTCAAATGTGTCCTGCTTGTCCCTGGCAGTCGTAAATGTCATAGTCTTCTTTGTATAGAGTAGGAGTCCCATGTTTGACCTTTCCATCTTTGTAATAAGTCCGTCATTCCGTGTATGCTTTTAGCTTTCAATCTTGTATTGTTTGCATGATGATTCATCCAGCAATTTTGAATCCTTCTTTTTTCGGCAAGTCCAGTCTTCCTGAAAATGGCTTCTGCATGTAAATTGGAGAGAAGTGGTGACGGGTGCAGCCTCTTCTGACGCCCCGCTCTACTTTAAACCATGCCGTGTCACCATGTTCCGTTCGGACTGTTGCTTCTTGGTTGATGTAATAGTTCCTGATTAGGTTGATTAGTTGTTTTGGCACTAACAATGCTGGAACAGCATAGGAGGAGAGTACAAGCTGTTATTATTTTACGTGTGGGAATATGGTTAACGAGAAGAGGATGTCCGAGAAGTGGACAACCCCCAATAAAAACTTCAATTCAGTGGGGTCCATGTCCTTCTATTGCTGCTAAAGTCTATGGGCCCAAAAAGTGGCAGTCTAATATTAGACCTTGTGGCCAGTGAGAGTTTTCAAGCTTTTCAAAAATTAGAAAGTAAAATGTAAATTAATATTTAACGTGCAAACCTGGTTTAAACAATAGGTAGTTTTCTGATTATTTGATCCTTTGATGACCTAATCTCCTTTTGAAAGGTTATAAGCATGGGCTCTATGTGGACTGTTGGTTGCCTTATTAATTTTCTACATACTAAAGAAATTCCACCTCCATGGCTACAATAATATAGATTAATCCTGCAAATGTCCTGCTTTTGGTTTGTTTTTGGGGTTTTTTATGTTCAGTAAGTTTGAAGTCCAGCAAAAACTTTATTTTTAGTGTAGTGGAAAAAAAATGAACGCACCCTTGAAGTACACTGTGTAAAGATCATTAATCCCTTAATTTTCCTGGAGAAGCTGTTTAGAACGTATTAATCCATTCTAGGTGCAGGGTTAATCCATTAGTCTCCCAATGAATCCAGCCATCTGCTCAAGAGCAGACGTCTTAACTCATCAGTGTTTTTGTGTTACATTATCCCCTTCATGACTAGATAATTCCCCCCCCCATTTTATTTTATTTATTCCATCCTTCAAAAAAACCATAACATGTTTTATTGTTCCACTGTTAAAGCTGGTAAGCCATCATCACCCCAGGATCGCATCAAAGCCATTTAAATGCCACTGCCAGTGATTGACAGCAGCATCTAAATAGTTAAACTTTAGCGATAGGCAGGTAATGTTCTCACCAGACATGTCAACTAGCAAAGAATCTGCCTTCTCCATACTGGACACTTATCCACTGCTTCAGAGTACATTGGTAGTGTGCTTTACTCCACTCCATCTGATGCGTGTGCTTGGTGATGTAAGGCTGGTTTCACATCAGCGTTTTTTTGAGGCAAAAAATGTAAACTGCATGTGACTGTATCCTGTTGAATTTGAGTTGAACGAATGCAAACGCAAGTGTTATTTACTGGATCCCGTGACTTGCATTATGAGTCATGTGGTCGGGAATGAGCTGAATGGGGCTGGGCGGGCATTAAAGTCATGTAATCAGGGGTGAGCTGAATCTGCCATGACGGCGTGGATGCAGCTCTGGACGAGAGTGTGTGTGAGTGAGAGTGTGTGTGTGAGTGAGAGTGTGTGTGTGAGTGAGTTTGTGATATTCAGACCATGTTCTGTACAGCAAACAGGATCCTTCCTGCAGCATACAACCGCAGCTGTTAAAACCGGATCCGGCACCCATTGAAATACTTTGCAGCTTCTGCCACAGTGTACAGGATCCAGTGAGTTGCAGTTTTTGGACGGAGGTGAAAAATGCAACAAGTTTGCGTTTTTGATACAAGGTAAAAAACTGCAACTCACCGGATCCTGACACTACTGCATGCAAATGCATGTTGCCGCAAGTCCATTGACATTGCATTGAGCAGACAACGGATCCGGTAAGATGCGTTTAGCGTTTTTTTTTTTGGGGGGGGGGGGGGTGGCCAGCCTTCGGCTATGTGTCCACGGGAGATTAAACCTGTAGACTTATCTGCGGAAGCTCCGCGGATTTTCGGGATTTTCCAGATAAATCCACAGGTTTCAGCAAGTACAGACACTCCCCATGTTATCTTATGAGACATGGGGAGTGCTGTGTCCATGCTGTAGTATGTGTGGCTGCGGAATATGCTGTGGATGTCCCGCAGCCGCACATAAATGCATGTCAGTTCTTTCTGCAGAATTACCTGCAGAAATCCCGGCGCTCCACTATGGAGATTGAGGCCGGGACTTCCTCAGGTAATCCGCAGTTATGTCCACATGTTTACCGCAGCTATTTCACTGGAATCCCGCAGCTAAAAATAGCTGCGGATTCCAGTGAGCAGCTGCAGGAAACCTGCGGCCGTACTCGCGGATATATCCACGTGTACAGGGTCCCGTGGGCACATAGCCTTAGTCTTGTATGTAGCTGCTTGGCCACGAAGCTCCTGGTGTAGTTTATGTGCTGATACTAATGGCAGTGGAAATTTCAATCTCTGCTATTAGTCAGCAGAGCATTAGGGTTTTTCCTTTGTTACATTATGCGCTTTAGCATTCGGCAGCCCACGATACCTTTACGTGGCTGAGTTGCTGTGGGTCCTGAACTCATCCAATTCAATATCACTTTATTGATGGGAAGACATTTTATGAACTGAATTGTGCCATCCTTCTACATAACCATGCTGAATTCAGTGAGCTCATTAGAATGAGCTATTCTTCCACAAATGTAGATGCAGACTGCATGTTTACGGGCTGAATTTTATAGACATGGGGCTAAGGCTGGTGTCACACTGACGAGTTACATAGTTACTTAGGTTGAAAAAAGACCTAGGTCCATCTAGTTCAACCTTTCTCCACCAGTTCTACATTTAGTCACTAAGTCATTTATAACCAACAATGTTGTGTGTACTGAGGAAATCATCCAGCCCTTTTTTAAAAGCTGTTATAGTATCTGCCATTACTACCTCTTGTGGTAGGGCATTCCACAGTCTGACCGCTCTAACTGTAAAGAACCCTTTCCTATTTAGCTGTCGGAATCGCTTTTCTTCCACTCGCAGTGAGTGCCCCCTGGTCCTTAGTACTGTCTTTGGAAGAAATAAGTCATGTGCCAGTCCTTTATATTGACCACACATATATTTATACATATAAATGAGATCTCCTCTGAGACGTCTTTTTTCTAAGCTAAACATATCTAACTTTTTCAACCAGTCATCATATGGGAGGCCTTCCATTCCTTGGAATAGTCTAGTTGCCCGCCTTTGAACTGACTCTAACTTCTGAATGTCCTTTTTAAAATGTGGAGCCCAAAACTGCATCCCGTATTCCAGATGTGGCCTTACAAGTGATTTATAGAGGGGTAACAATACGTTGGGATCACGGGATCTAATCTCTCTTTTTATACACCCTAAAATCTTGTTTGCTTTAGCAGCTGCTGCTTGACATTGAGTGCTGCTGCTCAGCTTATTTGTAATGAGAATACCCAAGTCCTTCTCCTGTTCTGTGTTCCCGAGTTTACTTCCATTTAATGTATACGCAGCTATAGGATTACTCCGTCCTAGGTGCATTACTTTACATTTATCAACATTAAATCTCATTTGCCAAGTATCTGCCCATTCTGACATCTTATCCAGATCTTTTTGTAATATTGTACTATCCAGGTCAGTTTTTAATATCCTACATAGTTTGGTGTCATCGGCAAAGACTGACACTGTACTATCAATCCCATCCACAAGGTCATTAATAAAGAGAGTAAAAAGAATCGGTCCAAGCACAGATCCCTGCGGCACCCCACTGCTGACTATAGCCCATTTAGAGAATGTACCATTTATGACTACTCTTTGTTTCCTATCTTTTAGCCAATTCCTTACCCAGTTGCATATAGTTTCCCCTAGTCCTTGCTTCTGGAGCAAGTTGATCGCACAAGGATTAAGTCACATCACCCGACACTGCCTGCCACTCTCCGGACAGGAGCGTATAGCTGGATAGAAATACATGAAGCTGCACGCTCCTGTGCGGAGAGCAGCACTATGTGGGGATACACCAACTATTCATTCTATTACTGCTGTCAGATACATCACATTTTTGGGGAATTTGGTAATTGCTAAGAGCTGGAGTATGCAGTTTTTATATTTTATTAGACTTCACCACTCTTACTACATTAAAAATGAAGAAATACAGTATATCGCTTAAGTGAGTACACCAATTTTTTTTGTAAATATTCTTGGTCTTTTAAAGCCAGGGCCACACGGGGATTACTGCGATCCCCTCGCATGACACTCGGCTCACACTGGCAGTACAGCAGAGGCGAGTGTCCCTGCGACTAGAGTCCGATAATGCGATCGGACCTCAGCTGCGGGGGGTGGACCAGCACTCAGGAAGGGCGGACCGGTGCTGTGAAGGGGAGGGCTGGCACGGAGGAGGGGAGGGATTTATCTCCCTCTCTCCTCTGTAGGAGGACTCACAGAACACCGGTGTCCTGTGAGTGCAGTGCCATTTTTCTCTCGCCCTATACCCTTGAATGGGTGCAAGAGAAACAAGGATCACGTTACATCCACAGCATGCTGCGATTGTTTTCTCGGTCCGATTAGGGCTGAGAAAATAATCGCTCATGGGTGCTGACACACAGGCTAATATTGGTCCGAGTGGAATACGATTATTATTTTATTTTATTTTTTTCATCACACACCACTCAGAAAAGAGCCACGAAAAATACTTACGGGATAGATCAGAACAGCAGCAGGATCACAGGGGAGATGGAGGCAGATCGATGGGGCAGCAGCAGATGGGGGGAGCAGCGGAGGATGGGAGAAGGGCCCAGCGGATGGAGGAGCGGCGGAGAATGGGAGAAGGGAGGAGCGGCGGCGAATGGGAGAGGGCGCAGCCGATGGAGGAGCGGCGGAGAATGGGAGAAGGGCGCAGCGGATGGAGGAGCGGCGGAGCATGGGAGAGGGCGCAGTGGATGGAGGAGCGGCAGAGGATGGGAGAGGACGCAGCGGATGGAGGAGCGGCAGAGGATGGGAGAGGGTGCAGCGGATGGAGGACTGGCGGAGGATGGGAGAGGGCGCAGCGGATGGAGGACTGGTGGAGGATGGGAGAGGGCGCAGCGGATGGATTACTGGCGGAGGATGGGAGAGGGCGCAGCGGATGGAGGAGCGGTGGAGGATGGATGGTGGGGTGGAAGGGGAGTGGGAGGTGAGATTGGGGATAGCTACCTTACAGGATGGATCTAGGCAGCAGGATCACAGCAGATTGAGGAGGCAACAGATGAAGGAGGGTAAGAGGTGGGAGAGGGGGCAGCAGATGAAGAGGATGGGAGAGAGCAGGCAGCAGATCAGGGAGGGGGTGAGGGGGCGGGTGAGAGGGGGTGGAGAGGGCAGCAGATCAGGGAGGGTGAGAGGGGGTGGAGGGGGCAGCAGATTGGGGAGGGGGCAGCCAATCGGGAAGAATGAGATGTGGGGGAGGGGCCAGCTGGGAGGTGGTGGAGGGGGCAGCAGATCAGAGAGGGGGGCAACGGCTGATGGGCCAGCATATGGAGGAGGGCGGCGGCATGTCGGGGCAGTGGCGGTGGATCGGTGGCAGTTGCGGCGGATCGGGGGCAAGTGCTTACCAATAGGGCAAGTGCAGGGATCGCTCTCCTCAGCTTTCATGGATGGAGTGAGGCTAAAGGGGCTGTCACCTACAGGTTACCGGCCCCAGATCCACGGTGATTGGAGAGATCAGTCAGAAGGCCGGTCTCTCCAATCAGAGCTGGGGGAGGGTGAAATAGAGATCACCCAGCTCCAGCCAATGATCAGTGCTATAGGTGCACTGACCATGGCTGGATTTCAATGTTTCAGCCATTTTCAAGGGCTCAATCATTACAGTGGCTGTGATTGGCTGAGCGGCGTTCGTCAGCCAATCACATCCTCCGTAGGTCCGGGGAGGAGACACCACCTCTCCTGAGGTCAGGCAGAGGTCCCCTCCTTTCCGAATGTAAGGTTTGTATACACCGATTGCACTCACAGGTTCTCTGAGGCCGCGAGTTCGCCATAATGTTACTGGGTACATCATGGGTCGTTGAGTACCAGGGCACCATGAACGTACCCAGTACATCATGGGTCGTTAAGGTTTTAAAGGTTGACACCCCCCCCCCCCCCCACCCCCTGTAACCTCTGTAGTAATGCTGGCAGCACTTACACGTCTATTTTGAAAATACAACTTCTGGATATGACACTAAACCCCTTTGGTCGGCCATGGCGAGGCCTATTCTAGAACCTATCATCTTGTTTTTTGTAAATCAAATTTTATTCATTTGAAAAAGTCATCTCCTAATCATGAAATATATATGGACATCTAGTTCTCTATGAGGTACCATGTTTAACTTTCAGTGACCAGTATGAGGCTATGTGCGCACGTTGCGTACAGTTCACTGCAGAAATTTCTGCAGCAATCTGAAGAGCACATGTGCGCTTTAAATCGCTGCAGAAATGTCCGTAGTGAAGCCAATTCCATGCGCTCTGCCTGCAGCTCCTCCCATAGACAGAGCAGGAGCTGCCGGCAAAGCGCAGGAAAGAAGTGACATGTCACTTCTTTGAACGCAGCGCTTCGGCAGTAGCCGAAGCGCTGCGCTCTAAAACGCCACGTGCGCACGGCCCCTGCACAATCTCCATAGACTGTGCAGGGGAGGCAGGACGCATGCAGTTACGCTGCACTACAAAACGCAGCGTAACTGCATGTATTTACGCAACGTGCGCACATAGCCTGAGAGTGTGTGAGTGAGAACACCAAATGTAACACACCTGCTTCCCATTCACACTGAGATGTTGTAACACTGAGTCACATGACACCGGGGAGAGAAAATGGCTAATTGGACATAATTTTGCCATTTTTCACTTAGGGGTGTACTTTTTTTGCCAGTAGTGTGGACATAAATGGCTGTGTATTGAGTTATTTAGTGGGCACAACAAATTTACACTATTAGGCTATGTGCGCACTTGCCGGTTTTTCCCGCGGATTTTTCGCGGATTTGCTGCATGTTTCGCTGCAGAAAATGTTCATAACATCTCTGCAGTGAATCACCAGCAAATCCTATGGAGAAAAAAAAATCCTGTGCGCACTGGGCGGAATTTGACAGCTGCATGTTTTGCTGCGGGAATCCCGCAGCAAAAACAAGTGCATGTCACTTCTTTTCCGCACATCGCTGCGGGATTTCCCTCCATTGACTCAATGTTAATCATGAAATCCCGCAGGGAATAACGCAGGCAGCAAATTCTGTGCGGTTCACTGCGTTTTCCTGCGTTATTCCCTGCGGTATTTCGCGGTTTACCTCCGGTAATGTGCATCGCTTGTCTGCGGTTTTGCAGGGAAGTGATGTCATTACAGGAAGAGGAAGCCGTGCAGAGTAAACACACACACACACATCACAGACACAGAACACATCACAGACATAGAACACATAGACACATAAAACACACATAGAAAGAAAACGGAAATATAGAAAAAAAAGAACGTGGGCTCCGCTGCATATTCACCGTCCAGCCGAGGTAAGCACACAACGGCGGCCCGGTATTCTCAGGCTGGGGAGGGAGAGGGGCAGGGGTAATGTCCCCCGCCTCACTCCCCCTCCGGCAGCCGAGAATATCAGCCGCAGCTGCCCCGGCACTGTCGCATGCATTATGCGGCAGCACCGGAGTGTCCTCGGCTCTTCCTGCCGCCGTGTAGCAGTGGCGGTCAGGGTAATATAACAAGGGGTTAATGGTGGTGGATCACCGCCATTAACCCCAGGCTTGATCATGGCAGCGTCTATGTGACAGCTGACATGATCAACCCGTAAGTAAAGTGAAAAAACACAGACACCGAAAAATCCTTTATTTTAAATAAAACCAACAAGCCTCGTTCACCATTTTATTAACCCCTCCCGCAACAAAACTCCGGCGTAATCCACAGCTCCGGCATAATCCACAGCTCCGGCTCCGGCGTCCTGCACTGCTGACATCCAGCCGCGACTGTCACAGACACAGCGCTGAATGCAGCAGACAGCAGAGGTAATTACCGGTCATTTCCCACGGCCGGTAATGTGAACTCACTGCCGACCGTGGGAAATGCAGCGATCTGTCCTCTATCTATCCCTCTATCTATTCTTCTGTCTCTTTATCTATCTATCTATCTATCTACTATCTCAGAATTAAATGACTTTTTTTTTTTTCAATGTGCTTTATTGCATTGAATGCAATAAAGCACATCCCAACCCGCACGCGGCAAAACCGCGGCAATACCGCGAATAATACCGCGGTAAAACCGCGGCAAACCGCATGCGGTTTTCGGGTGCGGTTTCCCGCGGTTTTTTACCACGGGTGCGGTAATCTCTGAGAGCATGTGGAATTTTCTCAAGAAAATTCCATTTCCCAGTGCGCACATAGCCTTAAAGAAGCTGTACACTGATTATTTTACATTGTATCAGTGTCATATCTTCAGTGTTGTCTCATTAAAATATATAATCTATTTACAAAAATGTGAGGGGTGTACTCACTTTTGTGATGTACTGTACATAATAAATTATACATTTGGTATCTCTGCACTGGGAAAGGCCAGATCTCTCAAAATAAATCTGATCTGTAAACGGCATAATGATAAAGTTTAAACTCTAAACTCAAGAATGTGTGTGTGTAGGTGGGGGGGGGGGGTCAGCCGCCATAACAGGAATAAAATATGGAATAACAGGAAATCAAAACCCCATATATGCCCCAAAATTATATCAATAAAAACATTGGCTTGAGGCACAAAAAACAAGTCCTCACACAGCCTCAAATTGAAAATGTCATAGCTCAGTTGTGACACAAGTAAAAAATAAATAAAAAAAAGTATATATTTTATATATTTTTTTCCCACTACTTTAAAATAAAATAACTACATATTTGGTATTTGGAGAATCCTATTGCTAGGTCAGTTTTTACATGAAAAATGAGCTCTGTAAATGCAATTACATGTTTTTGTGTGTGTTTGTTCTTGTTTTGCCTCACTTTTTTTATTTTATTTTTTTTTCCACTTTCCATTACATCTCGTGACAAAATGAATGGTGTCCTTCAAAAGTACAAATCGTCTTGCAAAAAACAAGTCCTCACTTGGCTAGGTCGAGGGAAAATTTAAAAAGTTATCTCTCTGGGAATAAGGGGAGGAAAAAACAAAATTAAATCCTGTGTGTTTATGAAGGGGTTAAGACACTGATTTACAACTATGGGGCACTGTAAAAATAAAAAAATGTATATAAATATTATATCGCACACCAGTCTATGCACCGAATGTAAAAGAGAGGTGAAGTTTGACCCAGATGTATTGGAGCAATAGAAACCGTGTAATAAAAATGCACAGTTGCCCATGGTGATGACTGAAATAAGCATATACCTTTAGAAGCGGTAATAAAGCCGTATGTGGGCTGTGTTTTTATGCAACAATGAAACCTGGTTTGAAGCTTAGGAAACAGCAGGGAAAAATATTGATTCTGGAGCATGATGAATAATTGTGTGAAACTCTGATTTTCCGTTTGATTGTTGCTAGTTTATACGGCGGAACAAAAGGCAAGATTGGGACGGGATATAGAAATAATAAGCTGGATTTCCCACTCCCGGAATATAAAGGCAGTGTTGGTCCACGTTAGAGCTTAGCTATGCCTATGCACGTTGTATTCTGAGATACTGAATTTCTGTATGCATTTGTCTCCAAACAGTGATGTGGTGTCCATGCCTCTAAACTGTCCCCCAGCGTCATCTAAGAGGTGCACACATTGTAGAGGGGCATGCACTCAGATTTATGACATGGAAAAAACTCAAGGATTGCGAGGATTTTCTCGTGAAATAAACAGGTATCTAAAACACTGATGCAAGTTAAAAATCCTGAGGCTTATAATATGGGATAAGCTACATTGACACCTAATTGTGAAGTCATTAGCTATTCTGGGTGTTGAGGATGACCTCTACATACACTCCTCAACACTGAAATTGCAACACCAAAAAGGGAAAAGTCATGGAATTATGCAACTTGCTTGATTGGTATGTTAATCATTTTAAAAATGTATTTCCCTTTTTTGAGCATCAAGAAGGAACTCCAGGAAGATGCATGAGTTTACACACCTTGGCATGCTATCATTGAGCTAAATAAAGGAATGTTCTGCTATGCTGAATGACCTTGGGCATGCAATTCATCAAGATCTACTCCTTCCAGCTCCCTTTGCAGTTGATGACCAGTGACATCTAGATGTGGTCGATGGTAGACATCTGGGGACTGCAGACCATAATAGCATGTATAGGCACAAGGGCTCTCAACATTAGCATAAGCACCATGTGGCTTGGCGCTGTTGAAAAACCGTACTTGGGACGCTTCCACATACCCTCTTGAAGGCCTCTTCATGGCGTTGCCCATATAGTCTAGAGACTAATCTCCGTTTATAATTGCGTCCAAGAAATAAGAACTCCTCATTGAAGAGGATAGACCTTAACTACTGTCTTATTCTGCATCTTAATGGCCTTTTGAGAGTTGTGGCGTGAGGTCAATGGAACACCTGTAGCTGTATGGTGTCTTGCAAATGCCTTCTTATGGTTTGTGTAGACCCTTTAGGCTTGCTATGTGACAATTTTACTTGCAGAACAAAATGGATTTTTTTTTTCAATGTTATGAAGAGGCCTTCACTAGAAACCTTACATTGTCTTACTATGGTTATGGTGTGGGGTGGTGTAATATAGGGGAATCGAACCCCTCTAGTCTAAATTCCTGGTAGACTAACAGTCCAATGTTGCATTTATTTGGGTGTGTAACTAGTGGTACGGTCATTTCTCCAAAGTGTTCCAGGAGCCGAATTGGGAAATGACAGTGCCAGACTTCATGATGTTCATGCTACGGTGATCAGCCTGCGTGGCCTTATATGCTACATGGCCTTCAGCGTCTTTGGATTTGTCTCCCATCGAAACCACCGAAGACTTAATGGATTTGCTATTCCTAAAGAAAGTGCTAGCACGGGAACTTTGATTTACATGCACAAGTACATTCAGCCTGGCAGCACATCACCAGACAAATATTAATAGCCTCATTGATGGCATGTTGAGGCGTGCAAACTGGAGTATTTCTGTCACTCACACTCGACACTAAGTCGAGATTTAAAAACATTTTTTAACGTGTTTGTCATTTCTATCATTCAGCAACTTTTCCTTCAGGGTATTGCAGTTTCAGTGGTGAAGAGTGTATATGGAGGAGTTCAGTTGCCCAATTTTAGAAAATTTATAAAGAAAAAAATTTGTTCTCTTCTATTTGGTTTTAAGTGCAACAACAGAAATTCTGTAGTATAGTCTGTGCATATGACTTATTGAGTGTCAAAGCAAAATGATCACAATATGGGTAAAATGGCGATTGCATTGACATTTCCTAATTTTTCCATAAATACAATAAGTATTTCTTGTGCACCTTTTCACTTAGCAGAAAGTAGCAAGATAGATTCACCCAGCTTGTCCTTAAGCCTTGGGAATTCATTTATCAATGCATCAGAATCTGTGAAATGTGAACCATCCAAAAAGCTCGGTACTTTCTATTGAAAAATCTGCATTGTACTTGCTAAAATAAAGCAAATCTTTCCACTCTAAACATTTTGACTATATGATTTGTTTTTTGTATTTTTTTGTTTTGTATTGGCTGTTTTTGAATAACTTTTTTTTTTTTTTTTTTCTTTCTATTTTTTAAGAGTGCCCTGTGGGATCTTCTTGTGAGACATGGATCGATGTAAACACGTCGGACGTCTACGCTTGGCGCAAGACCACTCCATACTAAATCCTCAGAAATGGCGCTGTGTAGACTGCAATACAAGAGAATCAGTGTGGGCATGTCTTAAGTGTTCACATGTGGCTTGTGGCCGTTATATTGAAGAACATGCATTGCGCCACTTTCAGGAAAGCAGCCACCCCTTGGTTATGGAGGTGCACGAACTTTATGTCTTCTGCTATTTGTGCCAGGACTATGTGTTAAATGATAACCCAGAGGGAGACTTAAAGCTACTGAGAAGTGCACTTTCTGCTGTACGGAGTCAAAAGCAGGAAATTTCAAGTCGAAGAAGCTTGAGATCACAAACTACAGCAAGTGACGTGTCTGGATGCCATAGGTCGTTACAAGGACAGCCATTGATGCTTACAGCATTACGTCATAGACGCCAAACTTTGTTGACAAAGGCACTACGACTTTGGTTTGAAAAATCTTCTAGGGGACAACAGATATTAGAAGAAAGAAAACGGCAAGCAAAACTTGAAAAGAAAAAAGAAGAGGCTAGGTTAAGGAGGCAGGAAGTAAAACGGCGTCTTTTAGAAGAACTTGCAAACACTCCACCTAGGAAAAGTGCCCGTCTGCTGTCACATACGCACAGGGATAGCCTTATTCCTCGCAAATTCAGGGACATGACTACCAGCAGTTCTGCTTCAAGGAAGGAAGCCCAAAGACGGTTTAACGAGCTGTATTCTATCAAGCCTACTGTGACTCCTGGAGTAACAGGGCTTCGCAACCTTGGAAACACCTGCTATATGAACTCTATACTGCAAGTGCTCAGCCACTTGCAGAAGTTCAGGGAATGCTTCCTCACCCTGGACCCCAGTGAGAAAGAAGAACTGTTGGCAAATAAAAGCATCAATGGCAAGCACCGTACGGGTAACATTGCTCCAGGGTACCCAACTGGGGGCCATGGGCTAAATGGTGGGGGGTCCTCAATCAAAAAAAGCCTGGAGCTAATTCAAGCCAAGGAACCCAGCACCAAACAATTGTCCCTTTGCCATGAACTGCACACTCTCTTCCGTGTAATGTGGTCCGGGAAGTGGGCGCTGGTTTCGCCCTTTGCCATGTTGCATTCTGTGTGGAGTCTCATACCAGCTTTCAGGGGATATGACCAACAAGATGCCCAGGAGTTCCTATGTGAGCTGCTGGACAAAGTGCAACAGGAACTGGAGTCCGAAGGTAGCAAGCACAGGATACTAATCCCCATCTCCCAGAGGAAGCTCACCAAACAGGTGCTGAAAGTAGTAAACACAATATTCCACGGACAACTCCTCAGTCAGGTGAGACCACTCAGCACACCATTTGCCAAATCTTTCAATTGTTTTTTCCAGCTGTTCACATCTCTGCTTTAGTTGGTGTATTTTTGTTTGTTTCATTCCATTAAAGGAGAAGAAAAACGGAAATTTTAATTTGAACAGAATGTCAACATGATCGATGGGCATCATTAACTTTAAAGAGGTTTTCAATTCTCAAGAAATTTGTGTCACCAAATGCAATTTGTCAAAAAAGAAAAAAAACTGCTTTACTCACTGTCCCAGGGTCTGTTGTCTGTACCGCTGACATCACATTGACAGCACTGCAGCCAATCCGAGAGCTCAGCGGCTTGTGACAACTGTTCAGGCACAGCCACTGAGTGCAGTGTTTGGAGTTCTGTCAGCGTGACGCTGCAGACAATAACGCACACTTCAGTGGTGGAGTGAATGATAGGTGCTGGGGCAAGCTAGTAACAGCCTATGAGTGTAGTAGGTGGGCAGCAGAAGGTATTGCTAGACACCTATACAAAGTGGTGTTATTTCTGGCTGTTGCTGCAACCTCCAGCAGGAATGTAAGGCCTCAGAACTCAGAGCCTAAGACTATGTTCACACACTGCGTTTTTTTTACCTGCGTTTTTGGTCTGTTTTTGCTGCAGAAATTTCTTGATAAATTCTTGTAACCTTTCTGCAGACATTCCCCAGCAAAACCTATGGGAAAAAAAATTAGCTGTGCGCACACTGCGTTTTTTTCTTAAGAAAATTCTTTCAGTAGATTTTCTTAAGAAAAAGAATGAGCATGTCACTTCTTTTCTGCAGCTAACTGCGTTATTTCACTCCATTGACTGTAATATAATCATGAAATAGCGCAGGAATAACGCAGGTAGCAAGTGATGTGCGTTGTTCCTGTGTTATTCCTGCGTTATACCTGCGTTATTCCCACGTTATTTCGCGTTTTCGGGACATAGTGTACTTCCCTGCACTGCGTTTTGCAGGGAAGTGATGTCACTAGGACAGGAAGAGGAAGAAGAGAAAAAAAAAAAGCGTGTGCTCCGCTGTATTTTTACCTTCCAGCCGGGTAAACACACAGCGGCGGCCCGGTATTCTCAGGCTGGGGAGAGCAAGGGACAGGGTTAATGCCCCCTCCCCCTCCCGCAGCCGAGAATATCAGCCGCAGCTGCCTCGGGACTGTCGCATCCATTATTCGACAGTCCCGGCGTGTTACCGGCTCTTCCAGATGCCGTGATGCGGGGGCAATCCAGGTAATATGGAGTTAACGGCAACTAATTGCTGCCGCTAAGTCCAAGATTAGTGATGGCAGCGTCTGACACGCCGTCACTAATCTGAAAGTGAAAGTAAAGAAACACTCACACACCGAAAAATCCTTTATTTTGAATAAAAGACAAAAAGCCCCTCTTTCTCCAGTGTATTAACCCCTCCCAAACACAGCTCCGACGAAATCCACAGCGTTGTCCCGCGGCGCTTCCAGCCCTGCTCCAGCCGCGTGTGACAGTTTTCCACGGGTCAGTGAGTGCGGCTCCCTGAGCGAGGTGCAGAGGTGACTCCAGGACATTTCTCACGGCCGCTGATGTGAACACATTACTGGCCGCGAGAAGTGCAGTGTGTGGGGGGAAACATCATAAATAAAGCTGGAATATCTATCTATCTATCTATCTATCTATCTATCCCTCTATCTATATTATCTATCTATTATCTATCTTACTATATTATCTATCTTATCTATCTATCTAATCTATCTATCCCCCTAAATATCTATCCATTATCTAGCTATCTATTATCTATCTATACCCCTAAATATCTATTATCTATCTATATCCCTCTAACTATCTATCATATATCTATCTCTGTATTATCTATTTTTTTTTTTCTTTTTTCATTTTCAATGTGCTTTATTGCTGTAAAGGCATTAAAAAACACAGGGACCAACATGAAAAAAAACGCACCGAAAACGCATCAAAAACGCACCTGCGTTATTGGTGCATTTTTTAACGCAGGTGCGCTAATCCTTCACTCTCAAGAAATTTCTTAAGAAAAATAATTTTTCTAGTGTGAACATAGCCTAATCCTGTCACGGTGCCTCTGATTGCTCCAGCAATCCACCGGTTGGTAGGCAAATGTAAAAGGAATACGGTAGTAGAGGAGGGTAAGTAGGGGGTCACCGAGGCGGATTCCGTAGTCCAGTGTGTAGTGGCCAAGCTCCCTGGTCTGGTTTGGCTTTCAAGTGGTTCCTGGCATGTGCAGATACCGAGATCATATGGCATGAGGTAGTAGCCATGGTGAGTGCAGTCCCACAAGAAACACAGACACTGTAGGTTTCATGAACAAATAGAGGGAACTTTTTTTGTTCCACATAAACTGTAATGTTGACAATGCACGCTGTAAGCCGGTCCATATAACTGTCTCCACAGTATTCCTTATCTGCAGGATTAACTCTTCCTCATCCAAGATCTAAGAGTATCTTAGCATCAGGCATCTACAACTGCCTTGGCTTTGAGCAGTTTGTGGGCTTTCTTTATCTTGCTATATTCGGGGTCTACCTTGATTTAAAATAAATGGCAGCATAGATTTTTCCTTTCCACAGAGAATTTCATTCTCCTTACCAGACAGTCACTCGAGGATGTAAGTGACTGAAAGCAGTCACACCAGTTCCAGTGTTCATACACCTCTCCCACCAGACTCAGTCCTCACCTCCTGAGTCCTCAGCCACAGACATCTTTCTTTTTTTCTGTCAGAAAAAGACCTGGAAATGTCCGCACTGCTGCGTCACTTTCTTTGCCATATAAAGCAAAAGTAGTTTTTAGAAAGGCCAGCAGAGGTCAGTGTAGATGCTACAACTCTCAGAGCAAGGCTTCAGAAGGCACAGATAATGTCCAACATTATAGAAAAACACATGGCCCATCAGGGGACATTCTAGTAGTGTCTACTCTGGGGAACTACACTGAGTCTAGAGAAAACTAAGTACAGGGCGCTGTCTAGTCTGGAAAGACTAATGTAAACAAACTGGGTACAGCGAATGAAGTGAAATTCAGGAGCAATGAAAGATGGAGCAAAATAAACAAAATTCATACAGGAAAATTGATTTGGGGGTTGCAGAACCTTTTTAACAACATACTGCACCTGGATGCTCAGCTTTCTGGGAAACTCCTTCAATCAGTGTCATTTTGATGGCAGTAACATGTACCTGCTGCACTCTTTCCTGCAACTGACCCTCTAAGGCTGGAAACACATTTGTGCGTGTAAAATCGGTCCGAGTCTCATGCTAGAAAGTAGCATGAGCTCTGTTCACGTTATGATCAGTGTGCAATGCAACTGCAATGCGATCCTGGGATTTTTCTCATGATTGCAGTCCATGTGCAATGCGTGTTTGATGCGTATGGGATCCGTTTTTACTATGTCATCTGCCATTCAGTTCTGCTACATGGCCGCTGACAACAGACACAGACAGAGCCATGTAGCAGAGCTGAATGGCCGCTGACAGCAGACAGACAGAGCCGCACGATCAGAATGAAGTCGGATGAACTTCACCCGACTTCATTGTCATCCCGCGGCTCTGTCTGTGTGTCGTGGACTGATTTGCGGTCACCGGGGAAGGTCTCACCGGTGACCGCAAATCCCCTGAGTGACAGAAGTGATCTGCGCGATCAGTGGTGCTGTCACTCAGGTTACCCGCGGCCACAGCTGAAGTCCTCCCGCTGAGACCTGTGGCCGCGGGTAACCTGAGTGACGTCATCGCTGATAGCGCGACTCACTTCAGTCGCTGCGGGGAGCTCACAGAGAGCGGTCATGGTCTGTGACCGCTCTCTGTCAGCTTCTGATGTAGCAGAGCTGAAAGCATCATGGGACCTCTGTGGATTACGTCGGACATGGAAGGGTATTTGGGGACTTGAATAAAGTGGTGAAAGAGGGTGGGGGTTTTTTTGTTATTCATTTCAAATAAAGGATTTTTTGGTGTATGTCTTCATTTTCTTTATCTTACAGGTTAATCATGGAAGGTATCTCTGGGAGACGCCTGACATGATTAATTTAGAACTTAGTGGCAGCTATGAGCTGCTGCCATTAACTCCTTATTACCTCGATTGCCACCGCACCAGGACAAATCGGGATGGCCGGGTACAGTCCCGGGACTGTCGCATCTAATGGATTCGGCAATTCCGGGCGGCTGCTGGCTGATATTGTTAGGGTGGGGGGCTCCCCATAACGTGGGGCTCCCCATCCTGAAAATACCAGCCTCTTGTCGTATGGCTTTACCCTGGCTGGTATCAAAATTGGGGTGCCGTTTGTTTTTTTTTTTAAATTATTTAATTTACTGCACGATATAGACCCGCCCACCGGCGGCTATGATTGGTTGCAGTGAGACAAATGTCACTCAACGTGGGGGCGTGTCTGACTGCAACCAATCAAAGGCGCCGGTGGGCGGGGAAAGCAGTGAATACTAGATAGAATAATGAGCGGCCGGGTTTTTCAAAAGAAAAGTCGCCGGAGCAGTGTGAACGCCGTGCAGCGCTGCGCCAGTGATCGGTGAGTATGAGAGAGGGGGGAAGAGGGATAGACCGACAGAGAGATGGACAGACAGAGAAAGAGAGACCTACTGACAGAGAGACCGACATCGACAGACCTCACTCATTTGCAGTGTTTTCTGCAACATGCGATAAATGTATTTATAAAAACGGATGTCACTAGGATGGTGTGTGTGCCGTCCGTGTGACATCCGTTTTTTTTTCCCACGCACCCATTGAGTTTTATTGGAGTGACTCGGGCGTGAAACTCACCAAAACGCAGCATGCTGTGATTTTTTTTTTCTCAGTCCGATTTGGACTGAGAAAAAAATAGCAGACGGGAGCTGTCTCATTGATTAACATGGGTCCGAATGCAATGCGAGAATTTCTCGCATTGCACTCGTGCGAGTTAATCGCAAGTGTGAAGCCGGCCTTAAGCAGATATGAACAAAACCAAACTTTCACTGCCATGGGGTATTGGAAACTTTTCACGTCTTGTACAAGTAAACCTGAAATATGTTTAAAAACGAAAGTAAAATATTTAAAATAATTTTTGTGGCTAAAGTTCTGGCCCAAGCAGAGCTCTAGATATGCAAAGCCACGTAAACACCACAAAGTTTATGTAGTGTAGAAATTTGCACTTCATTTATTTCTATGATAAGCAAAAAGCTCTAACACCATACGAATGTTATTGTGGATATCGATTCTACCGAATCCCCACATACAGCACAAACTCAAAATCATATTATATAAAGAGAGGACATAGAGTTTTTATAGTGCAAACTAGTACAAAAGATTTTATTAAAACATAAGGTGAACATCCATTAAAAGCATATAAAATATATACCAGGACCAAGCCCTATATACAGATCACTTAGGGGTTCAGAGTACAGTGGAACCTTGGATTACGAGCATAATTGGTTCCGGGAGTGTGCTCTTAAACCAAGTTACTCTTATATCAAAGCGAATTTTCCCATAGGAAATAATTGAAACACAGACCATTCGTTCCTCAACCCAAAAATATCTACTGTATTTATAGAGACCACGGGGGAACACTATTCTCCTTAAGGAGACTTTGCAAGCCAGTCTGGCTGCCAGGTAAGGGGACTTATAGCTGCAATGCCCCTAAAATTCCACGGGGGAACACTATTCTCCTTAAGGAGACTTTGCAAGCCAGTCTGGCTGCCAGGTAAGGGGACTTATAGCTGCAATGCCCCTCTGGGAAATATTCAAATTGTCTCTCCAGTAAAGGAGACAAACTCTAGCACAGCGCCACCTATTGGAAGTAGCGATCCTAAAAGTCACAAGTGGATTTTTGACAATCCTTTGCAATATGACTCAGGATATATAAGCCAGATCAGAATCCCAATTTGCAGACACGGTGTTTCGGGGTGCTTGCCCCTCGTCAGTGCAAAGTATGGGGGTGTCTGATCTGGCTCATGAGAAAGCTATGTGGGGACCACGGGGGAACACTATTCTCCTTAAGGAGACTTTGCAAGCCAGTCTGGCTGCCAGGTAAGGGGACTTATAGCTGCAATGCCCCTAAAATTCCACGGGGGAACACTATTCTCCTTAAGGAGACTTTGCAAGCCAGTCTGGCTGCCAGGTAAGGGGACTTATAGCTGCAATGCCCCTCTGGGAAATATTCAAATTGTCTCTCCAGTAAAGGAGACAAACTCTAGCACAGCGCCACCTATTGGAAGTAGCGATCCTAAAAGTCACAAGTGGATTTTTGACAATCCTTTGCAATATGACTCAGGATATATAAGCCAGATCAGAATCCCAATTTGCAGACACGGTGTTTCGGGGTGCTTGCCCCTCGTCAGTGCAAAGTATGGGGGTGTCTGATCTGGCTCATGAGAAAGCTATGTGGGGACCACGGGGGAACACTATTCTCCTTAAGGAGACTTTGCAAGCCAGTCTGGCTGCCAGGTAAGGGGACTTATAGCTGCAATGCCCCTAAAATTCCACGGGGGAACACTATTCTCCTTAAGGAGACTTTGCAAGCCAGTCTGGCTGCCAGGTAAGGGGACTTATAGCTGCAATGCCCCTCTGGGAAATATTCAAATTGTCTCTCCAGTAAAGGAGACAAACTCTAGCACAGCGCCACCTATTGGAAGTAGCGATCCTAAAAGTCACAAGTGGATTTTTGACAATCCTTTGCAATATGACTCAGGATATATAAGCCAGATCAGAATCCCAATTTGCAGACACGGTGTTTCGGGGTGCTTGCCCCTCGTCAGTGCAAAGTATGGGGGTGTCTGATCTGGCTCATGAGAAAGCTATGTGGGGACCACGGGGGAACACTATTCTCCTTAAGGAGACTTTGCAAGCCAGTCTGGCTGCCAGGTAAGGGGACTTATAGCTGCAATGCTCTGGGAAATATTCAAATTGTCTCTCCAGTAAAGGAGACAAACTCTAGCACAGCGCCACCTATTGGAAGTAGCGATCCTAAAAGTCACAAGTGGATTTTTGACAATCCTTTGCAATATGACTCAGGATATATAAGCCAGATCAGAATCCCAATTTGCAATATTTCCCAGAGCGGCATTGCAGCTATAAGTCACCTTACCTGGCAGCCAGACTGGCTTGCAAAGTCTCCTTAAGGAGAATAGTGTTCCCCCGTGGAATTTTAGGGGCATTGCAGCTATAAGTCCCCTTACCTGGCAGCCAGACTGGCTTGCAAAGTCTCCTTAAGGAGAATAGTGTTCCCCCGTGGTCCCCACATAGCTTTCTCATGAGCCAGATCAGACACCCCCATACTTTGCACTGACGAGGGGCAAGCACCCCGAAACACCGTGTCTGCAAATTGGGATTCTGATCTGGCTTATATATCCTGAGTCATATTGCAAAGGATTGTCAAAAATCCACTTGTGACTTTTAGGATCGCTACTTCCAATAGGTGGCGCTGTGCTAGAGTTTGTCTCCTTTACTGGAGAGACAATTTGAATTTTTACTGTATTTATACAAACTTATTATAGTAATACACAATGTGCTGTATTCATATACAATCATTACAGTACACTAATACAAAATACTGAGCAGTACAGTAAAAAAAAAATGTAAAGCAAATTAAACTGCCCTTTAGCTGTTTAAGAGGTACAGTATAAGCAATGTGCTGTACTGGTTAGCAGAAAGAAAGTACAATACTGTATCCATACATGCAAATTGATAGACATGCTATATAGTAATTACTGTACAATGGTAGACTGTACATATGTGTACAAAAAGTTACCTCCAGAGCCGGTCAGAGCACGGTGAAAGGACAGAACCGGAAGTGTGCACGGTGAGGTGCTCTTCTTGCAAAGCATTGCTCTTAAACCAAGTTACAAATTTGTAAAAAGCTTTGTCTTGCAAAACGCTCTCAAACCAAGTTACTCTTAAACCAAGGTTCCACTGTATACATTTACGAAGTTGCAAGGCAATAAATTATTATAAATATATTCCATATTGGACTGTGCCCATAGTGAACACAACCCCTCAGGATCCCATATGCGTTAGTATATATACAAGCTGTATCAGATAATCATATCTACCGACAGTGATAAGATCAAAAAATAGCGGCTGGTCATAGGAATAAACCTCGTAAAAACGCCCGACGTACATTTCGAAGTATTAGGTGTCAATTCTTCATCAGGGGAGAGGCATTCAGAATACCTCCTGGTATATATATTATATGCTTTTAATGGATGTTCACCTTATGTCTTAATAAAATCTTTTGTACTAGTTTGCACTATAAAAAAATCTATGTCCTATTGTTTATTTCTATGTCTAAAAGACAGACTTATGAGCTGGTATACTTTCCTGTCTCCGGTGCTGCTATTAGTTCCAAGTCCTCGGTCAGTGCAGTGAATAGTCATAAGCATAATGAGTGGGACCCAGTAGCAATGGCAGAGACAGGTAAGTATGTTTTCTCAGGTACGTGTCACACAGCTCACTTCAGTGTGTGGTCCGTGTGACATCCATACTGCCAGAGGAAAAACTGACGTATTGCCGTGTGGAACACACGGACATGCGTGTGCGACACATGGTTTAAGTGAAAACACAATGCGTGCTCAGACCCATTGTTTTTAATGGGTCTATGTGCATCCATGTCTACTTGTACATATGAAAACTGATGTCAACACGTACTGGAGACGCTGATGTGTGAAGGATGCCTTAGATGAATTCCTTGAGAGGTCTGATTTTGACAATTGAGTCACTAGTGAGTGGTTTTAACACAGGAACTCTTCAAATGTGATATGGTGTCCACAGCCATTTCCAACCAACATAGTAGTGTTAAGCCCGCTTTACACGCTGCAATGTATCTTACGATGTGTCGGCGGGGTCACGTTGTAAGTGACGCACATCCAGCATCGTAAGGTACATTGCAGTGTGTCACAGGTACCTGTGATTGCGATTGAACGGTAAAACATTCATCCAACGCACATCGTTCGTTTCTCTAGAATTGAACTTCAGATTGTTCATCGTACCCGGGGTAGCACACATCGCAGTGTGTGACACCCCGGGAACGATGAACAGATCTTACCTGCGTCCTGCGGCTCCCAGCCAGCAATGCGGAAGGAAGGAGGTGGGCGGGATGTTTACTGCTCAGCTCCGCCCCTCCGCTTCTATTGGCCGGCTGCCGCGTGACGTCGATGTGACGCCGAACGTCCCTCCCACTCCAGGAAGTGGATGTTCGCCGCCCACATCAAGGTCGAATGGACAGGTAAGTACGTGTGACGGGGGGTTATTCGTTAATGTGACACGTTCAACAAATTGATATCGTATGCTGGATCGTAAGGTGTAAAGCAGGCTTTAGTGTACTCCGGGGGTGGGGGGGGGGGGATTGCACAATATATTATGGCTTCCAATTCGTGTTCTGTTACACTTGTGAAACTGCTAATTTTGGGCTAAAGTAACATTAACATTTTCATTGGGGAAAAAAAAACACTTTTTTTTTTTCCCTTTTCCCCTCATTCCACTGTGTTAATTTCTATGAAGCCCCAGATAGGTTAAAGGGAACCTGTCATCAGAAATTTAGCTCTAAACCTAAAAGTTTCCCCCTCTGCAGCTCGTGGGCTGCATTCTAGCAATGTTCCTGTACTTTTTGTGGCCCCTTTGAAACCAAATTAAATACTTTATAAAGTTGTACCTTTTTGTCTGCAATTCTTGTAAATTATCCATGGGGGCGAGCTCTCTTGCGTCCGTTGCTGTCCCTCCTGCAGATTGACGCCGTCCCCCAATGCTCCATTTCATATCTCAGGACGCCTTCCCATCTTACCACATTTCCTGCTGCAGGGTAAGATGGGAAGGAGGTGACGTCGGGTCATTTGGCCAGCGCTTGCGCAGAACGCTGGAGGCAGAAGAGAAAGGGCGGGCACAAGATTATGGGAGGGCACTTGCGATGCAATCACAGCGCCGCCAATAATCTCGTGCCTGCGACCACGTCACCAGCGGTCCTCGCGTGCACGGGACCTCTGGCGCAGTGGGCGGTGTCCTAAGATATGAAATGGAGCATTGGGGGACAGCGTCAATCTGCAGGAGGGACAGCAACGGACGCAAGAGAGCTAGCCCCCATGGATAATTTACAAGAATGGCAGACAAAAAGTTACAACTTTATAAAGTATTTAATTTGGTTTCAAAGGGGCCACAAAAAGTACAGGAACATTGCTAGAATGCAGCCCAGGAGCTGCAGAGGGGGAATCTTTTCGGTTTAAAGCTCAATTTCTGATGACAGGTTCCCTTTAACAAATTTCTTGGATGAGGTTTGGAATATAATGAGGGGTGTAGATTTTTAACGTGGGCCATTGTTTGAGGGTATTTTGACATAGAACCCCACAGTCACTTCAAAAGGGAAGTGGTCCCCAAAAATATATAATGGGTTTTGTAAATTTTGGTGAAAGAGAAAATTTAAAAATTGCTGTTTAAAAACTTTTTTTTATATCCAATATAACAAAAAGGCATTAAAAAAAAAAAGTATAGACTTATGGTAAATCTTATTTATTAACTATTTTATGTGCATGGGCTCGTGTGGTCAGCCACCGTCGCGTTTTGTCAGAGGTGTGGGACCCTTGTCTCCAGCTGCGGTCGCGTATTATCAGGAGTGTGAGACTGCAGTTGTGTTGACAGGAGTGTGGGGCCCCTGTGGCTAGCCGCAGACGTGTATGGCCTGTGTTGCCAGCTGCAGTTGCTTGTTTGAGGTTTGGGGCCTGTGTCGTCAGCAGCAGTTGCGTAGTATTAGAGGATATATAACTAGGAGATGGTAAATTACCATATATTATTCCTAAGTGTGTATTTTTTTTCTTAAGTGATGAACACCACATCAGAAACCCTGTCTATGGAATAATTTAAAAAAAAAGTGTAGCAGTATCAACCATTCCTGGTATATAATAGGTCTTGTATACAATATAAGTGTATCTGGTAACACAGCACTAAATATAGACTGTGTACAATATCAGTCAGAAGAGAAGTTTCTCATAGCTACAGTGAATATAAATAGTCTACACACCCCTGTTAAAATGCAGTTTTGTTATGTTAAAAAAAACCATACCAGGAAGAGTCATTTCAGAACTTTTTCCACCTTTTAATGTCACGAATAAGGCTACTTTCACACTTGCATTCAGCGGAGTCCGTCACTATGGAGAATAGTGCAGTCCGTTAACGCACTGCGCTATTCTCCATAGACTTGTATGGACAACGCACTGTAACGCAAGTGTCAGCGTTGCATCCGCCGGACGTCGCAGCGTCGTTATTTTGACACTGCGTCTGGCGGAAGAAACGCAGCATGTAACTTTTTTTGAGCAGCGCAATCCGTAGGATTTCACTGCGCATGGTTTTTTTTTTTGTTTTTTTTGGGTTTTTTTTAAATCAAACTTTATTTTGTGTCGCGGTGGCCGAACGTTCAGCTGAGCGCCTGCATGCCCAGCTGCCGGCAAGTGAGAGCGCTCAGCTGAGCGACCGGCAGCCGGCCATTGAGAGCGATCAGCTGATCGTTCACAATAGTCTGCTGCCGGTAAAACTGTAAAGAATAAAAAAAAAAAAAGCTTTGCAATGTTTTGTACGATCCGTAGCATCCGTTGTGCCACTATATGCAACGCATCCGTTGCATGCGTCACACAACGCAATGCTACGGATCCCGTCCAACGCAAGTGTGAAACTAGCCTTACCTGCATAATTCAAATGAGAATCAAAAATCTTTTTAAGTGAGCAAGAAACCTGAAGTATTAAAATCATGCAGTTGCATAAATATCACACCCTTAGGCTGGGATCACACAAGTGCATAAAAAAAATCTGTTCCATTCTCATCCAGAAAAGTGTGGCATGGTTTTCATTTTTTCCTTCTCACTTGTCATCCTTGTGTGTGTCATGCAGTAGCTACCAGAGTTCCACCAGGTACATCGGAACCTCCGGCTAGCCCCTCAAAACACAGGGTACACCGGGAACATAACACAATGGTTGGCTCTAGGGAAAGGGGAGCAAGGTCCCCTCCTAAACTCACCTGAGGCTGATAACTGCACTCCCTAACACCCCTATACGGGATCTTAAACCCCATCGCCGATCATGTGCCTGTCCCTGTCTTTCCCTGGACTCAGCCCTGTTTATTGAGCAGGGCAGAAGGAATTCTGGTCCTGCTCTAGGTTCAAAATACATAGAGAATAAGACAGACAGGTGTAAAATAAACAGTAATCATACGAAGCACGCCAAACGACAGGAGGAAGTATTGAGGGATGGACTAGTGAGGCAAAACCAAAAAGGAACAGGGAAGGGAAAAATGCAATTTTGCTGTCAAACAGCAACGGATCTCTGAATTACTTCCTGTTCCACAGCTCTCAAGGTCTCTCCAGAGGCAAGCTAAGCAGAGGCTATCACCAGCAATTACCTGGGCTGGGGGAGGCATCTTTATAGCAGAGGTAATCATCAACCCAGAACAGCTGACTATAGCTTTCATCCAGAGCTAAGCAGACCAGAGAAATGACTTAACCCTTGTAGCACCAAATAAAGGAGAATCTGCATAGCCAGCTGTATAAATCTGAGCAAATGTGTTTGATCTCCGGACACCCGAAATAGGAGGGGCCACTCTCCATTGTTGGACCCTCGTGAGAGTATGTGTGCTGTCATGGTTTGTTGGTTTTTTTTTTCACTCAGCAGCTATTGATCATTTTCAGGACTATTTACAGTTTTCTATGCTACAGAATTGTAAGGTATCTGAAAAATCGGATGCTATACTGATGGTCCGTGTGGCATCCAATTTCTTTTACTCGCAATGTAGCGATCTGAGTCAAATCACAGTATGCTGCAAATTTTTTTTTTTCTTATGCCGGATACAGCTGAGAAAAAAAATGCAGATCTGTACTGCCTCATTGAATAACATTTGGCCCTAGTATATTATCATGCCAGATACAGCTGAGAAAAAAATGCAGATCTGTACTGCCTCGTTGAATAACATTTGGCCCTAGTATATTATCATGCCAGATACAGCTGAGAAAAAAATGCAGATCTGTACTGCCTCGTTGAATAACATTTGGCCCTAGTGTATTACCGTGTTTTTCCAAAAATAAGACACTGTCTTATTTTTTTTTTTTTGCCCCCCAAAAAAGCACTAGGGCTTATTTTTGGAGGAGGTCTTATTCTTGGAGAAACACGGTTGGGGGTAAGTTTACCTCCCAAAAAAGCAGACACCCCCCCCCCCACTTCCCAGGAGACTCATACTCACCAGACCAGGAAGTCTGCGTGGTTCCCAGGTCCTCCCTGTGATCTCCGGTTGGTGCTGCACGCCGTTCTCCCCTGCTGCTAGCTGACACACACAGCAGATCACACACACAAACACAGCAGATCACACACACACACAAACACAGCAGATCACACACACTCACACAGCAGATCACACACACACACAGCAGATCACACACACACAGCAGATCACACACACACAGCAGATCACACACACACACAGCAGATCACACACACACAGCAGATCACACACACACACAGCAGATCACACACACACAGCAGATCACACACACACACAGCAGATCACACACACACACAGCAGATCACACACACACAGCAGATCACACACACACAGCAGATCACACACACACAGCAGATCACACACACACAGCAGATCACACACACACAGCAGATCACACACACACAGCAGATCACACACACACAGCAGATCACACACACTCACACAGCAGATCACACACACACACACACACAGCAGATCACACACACACAGCAGATCACACACACACAGCAGATCACACACACACAGCAGATCACACACACACAGCAGATCACACACACACAGCAGATCACACACACACAGCAGATCACACACACACAGCAGATCACACACACACACTCACACAGCAGATCACACACACTCACACAGCAGATCACACACACACACACACACACAGCAGATCACACACACACAGCAGATCACACACACACAGCAGATCACACACACACAGCAGATCACACACACACAGCAGATCACACACACACAGCAGATCACACACACACAGCAGATCACACACACACAGCAGATCACACACACACAGCAGATCACACACACACAGCAGATCACACACACACACAGCAGATCACACACACACACAGCAGATCACACACACAGCAGGTCACACACACACACAGCAGATCACACACACACACAGCAGATCACACACACACACAGCAGATCACACACACACAGCAGATGACACACACACAGCAGATGACACACACACAGCAGATGACACACACACAGCAGATGACACACACACAGCAGATCACACACACACAGCAGATGACACACACACAGCAGATGACACACACAGCAGATGACACACACACAGCAGATGACACACACACAGCAGATGACACACACACACAGCAGATGACACACACACACAGCAGATGACACACACACAGCAGATCACACACACAGCAGATCACACACACACAGCAGATCACACACACAGCAGATCACACACACACAGCAGATCACACACACACAGCAGATCACACACACACAGCAGATCACACACACACAGCAGATCACACACACAGCAGATCGCAGATATACACAGCAGATCACAGATATACACAGCAGATCACAGATATACACAGCAGATCATAGATATACACAGCAGATCATAGATATACACAGCAGATCATAGATATACACAGCAGATCATAGATATACACAGATCACACACATCCGATCGCAGGCACACACATCCGATTGCAGAAAAACACAGCCGATCGCTGACACACAGCAGATCACACACACTCACATCACATCCAGCACTTAGGGCCGCAGGGAATGAAGCAAGTTACGTGTCCGGCCGCAGGTCCTGTTCGTTGCACTGCCTCTCAGGATTCTGCCGGCATGAAGAGATCGGTGTCGCTGGATGAGGTGAGTGTGTATGCGATTCAATGTGTTTGCGATCCGATGTTTGTGTGTGTGATTTGATGTTTGCGCGTGATCCGATGTTTGTGTGTGCGATCTGGTGTGTGAGTGAAATCTGATTGTGTGTGTGTGAGCTGATGTGTGCGGGTGTGTGATCACTGCAGGTCCTGCCGCTCAGTGTCGGGTGAGTGTAATTGCCGGGTGCCGCTGTGTATAATGAAGTGTCCTGCAGTATCTGTATCTTTTTTAGCTGCACGGACACTTCATTATTGATCCGGGACTAGGGCTTATTTTCGGGGGAGGGCTTATATTTAAGCCTTTCTCCGAAAATGCTGAAAATCCCTGCTAGGGCTTATTTTTGGGGGAGGTCTTATTTTTGGAAAAACACGGTATCATGCCAGATACAGCTGAGAAAAGAATGCAGATCTGTACTGCCTCGTTGAATAACATTTGGCCCTAGTGTAATATCAATGCGGATACAGCTGAAAAAAAAATGCAGATCTGTACTGGCCCTAGTGAAATCCTTTTTTTTTTTTTTTTTTTTTTTTTTTTTGTTAATCTGCACTTGTCCGATTTATACGCTTGTGTGAGCGAATCCTTAAATTAATACTTTGAAGTACCTTTGAACGTATGACTGTATTCCCTGTATTCCGTTTTTTGGGGTAACAGTCTATCAGCATAGAACATCTAGAATTGCCAATCTAGTCCTTGCAGTTACTCCAAATCTGTCAAATTGCAAGTGTATCTCCTGTGTACTGCCCTCTTCAGGTCAACCCACAGATTTTCAATTGGTTTCAGATCTGGTCTCTGACTGGGCCGTTCCAAAACATTGATCTTTTGGCAAAGCCATTGTTTGTTTGTTTGTTTGTTTGTTTTTATGTGTAGGTATGCTCGGGCTTGTTGTCTTGCTGAAAGATGAAATTCTTCTTCAGCTTTCAGCAAAATACACTGGAACGGTTCGTAATTCCCTCCACCTAGATCAGTGTTTCACCAAATCTAGTCCTCAAGAGCCTTGTTTTTAGGATTCCCCTAGTATTGCACAGGTGATGATTTTAACACCTGTGCAATGCTAAGGAAATCCTAACAGCCTGCACAGTTGGTGGCTCTTGAGGCCTGGAGTTGGGGAACACTGACCTACACTAAAGCCTCGGATCCAGAAGCCTACTTAACTGTGGGTATGATGTTCTTTTTATGCTGTGCAGTGTTGCTTTTGCGTTAAATATACCTCTTAGAATATGTCCAGAAAGTTCAGCCTTGATCTCTTCAAACGTTTTCCCAAATGCTTTTGGCAAAACATAGTTGGGCTTGTATGCTTTTCTTTGTAAGGAAAGGCTTCTGTCTCTTGCTACCCCACCCCACAGGCTAGGCACATGAAGTATAAAATCAGTACTTGCCAGAAATTCCTGCAGCTCCTTTATTGTTGTAGACTTTTTTGGTGGCCTCCTGGACCAGTCTTCTTGTTCTCTTTTTAACTATTATTGAGGGACATCCAGTTCTAGATAATGTCACTGTTGTGTCAAATGTAAGATACTTATCTAATGCCTTACGTGAACTTATTATTACCCCCACCCCTGAATTGATTTGTTTCTCTCAATGGGTTTGTACAGATTGTGTGACAGGAGAAAAGTTCTGAAATTCTTCTTCTATGTATAATATATTTTTTTTTTTTACATGCCAGAATCATGACATTTTAACAATGGCATGTAGATTTTATATGCACTATATAATTGCACCAAGTTTTAAATGTGTATGACTGTCATCTTATTATTATTATCTTCCAGAATACTAGGAAATCTGCATTTCTAGTCAAAGTCCTGACAAATTCCCACCTACTAATTTGGGAAAGACTTTGCACAACTGTAGTAAAAATTCAGACATTACTACTTTACCAGTGAGCAAGTGTATGTAAAGCCCCCTGGAAAATTCTGAAGGAAAAAACTGGCCTTGGTAGCAGTGTCAGACTAGGGTGCCTAAGAGCCGACACAGCTACATTACTTGTTATCCCCTTTAGAGATGCATGTCTACTTAAAAAAAAGAGTTCTTCCATGTGCAAACAAATGCCTAAATAAAAAAGATGGAGAAAGCACTTCATAGAGCAAGCATCCATCTTAAATGATGGCCATCTTTTAGTGACAATACTCACTTTTTGGTGTTGTGGTTAGACCACACCTATACTCGCTTAGAAGATGAATCTGGGAGCTGCTGCAGTGACCCTGGCCCGGATCCAGTACAGGTCATTGATCAGAAGGAGTTCACTGTGGTGAAAAGGGTTTGGTTTGCCATGCTACTTTCAGGTGTATATTGAATAATGTGGACTACAAACACTTTTCTGATTTTAGTAGTGCTTTCTTTAATAAAAGGCAAGTAGACACATTTCAGTATCTGAACCAATTTCTTCAAGACTTTTTTTTTTTTTCTTTAAATATCTTTTTATTTCCTGCAACAAATGTCTATGTGTATGTCACAGGACAAGGATGGGTTAAAATGTTAGGTATTCAATCTGTAATGAAAACTAATCTTCTCTTAATAGCAGTGAGAACAAGTTATCTGAAAACAAACAATCCACTTTACTAATCCACTGAGCAAAATCCATATCATCAAGACCAATATAACAAGAATACAACATGCAAGGGACAAACACAACAACACCATGACCAGACCACACGTTACCACCATATAGTAGCCAAATAATACAACTATACTGATCATTAACAAAACCGCAGTACTAACATTAATGTTATCACACGATCTCTGTAGATACACGTAGTGTATTTGTATAGGTAAATATATATCAATTTACAAGTGCCATCTCTAATTTAAGCCATTCATTTTGGCTTTTCTTCATCTGGCAGAGACCACTGATTTCTTCCAGGAAAGACTCTCCTCTGAAGAATGTAATACACAGACCACTGTGCCTGATCACTTCTAGAGCGCACCCCCTCCCCCCTCCCTCATTTTTTCCTCCAGTTTTTACTATGGCCTAGATGAAGAAAAGTTCCATGGTGCTTCCCTGGTGGCCCTGCACAATAACCGTATCACAAAAATAAAATCTTTCAGAGTAGTGTGACCACCCTTACAGTAGAAATGTCCTACCACTATGACACCTATACATTATTAATATGTCCCAGTTTGTGGCTTCTGTATAATCGTAAAATTCCTCTTTGTGCCCCTATACAGTAGTAATGTCTTCCTTTTTCCTCAAACTCAGTAATACCCCCTTCCCTGTGGCACCCATACAATAGTAACATGCACCCAGTAAGATACGTGGCCACAATGAGGATATTTGTTAATGTTCCTTCAAATAGGCCACATATCGTGTAATGTCCCTCTCTATGGTTCCCATGCAGTATATTATACAGCATTGTTGTTCTCATTCAGTATAATGCCCCACTGTCGCTGCCATACAGTATAATGCCCCTGTGTGGCTCCCTTACAATTTCTAATTTCCCCCTCGGTGGTTTTTACTTGGCAATTTAAAAAAACTATTGCTCTTGCCTGTCTCCAGTCCCACGGTGAGCAGCTCCTCCTTTGTCCATTATCCACCACAGTTGGCACAGCACAGGGAGGTCATCGTGCTATCTGTGTAATGTCACTTGTTGTTGCCTGTCTCTCATAGACCGGTGGTTTGCATAATTATAGCGGGGCAGTAAGCCAGTGGCTCTCTGCTCTGAAGTACGTTTCAATTGGATAGGAGTTTGAAGAAGCCCATCCAACAAAAAATAGTGCAGGCAATAGTGCGCTCCTAATGCTCCAGTTGAAGTCATAGAGCCGCAGGGACCCACCAGGGGATTCTCCGGTGGGCTAATAGAAACACAGCCCTAACCAAGACTTAATTTGTATGCAACTGCTTTATATAATTATTTAAATGGCATTTAGGTGGCCATTGTAATGAATTTAGTGACAGATGTATCTTTAAAACATTTAAAGGGGTTGTCGGCTACTCCGGCTACTACCTCTTATTAAATTCTATATTCCCCAATGTAAAATTAAAACACTCTATACTCCCTTTACTGGTATTGTTCCAGCTATGTTGACACAGGGTCTCCTGAGGCTTCTGTGATCTGACATATAAGAATTGCAGCCACTTAGCAGGTGCTGATGGGCTGCTGTGCTTATTTCTTTCAGATGACCAAGGTTAGTCTGAAGGAAACGAGACCACAGTAGCTCAAATAGTGCCCCTGGCTGAAGGGCTCATACAGCATAACAGGGTCACTCTAGCAATGGGAGACCCAGTGCTTGTATGGGTGGTGAGTATATGTTATTTTTAGTTTTCATTAGGGTATAGAGTGTTTGTTTGTCCTTTTTAATTAGTCACTCCGTGTCCATTGGACCCCAAGCGAGAGAGCTTTCATCATTTTTCCGCAGGTACGGAAGGTAGGTGAAGACATGGTGAAAGTGGTATCCAGCTTTCGCTTGTGATATGCCATTGACAACTGAACTTACTATAATAAAATCATTACTTTATAACCTATGGAAACAAGTTTAATGTTTCCAATGTCAATGCCAATGTCTTAATGTTTTTTAAATATTGGAAATGAAGTAATGAATTTTATTATGGAAAATTCAGTTGTCCATGGCATATCACAATCGGAAGCTGGATACCACTTTCACCATGTCTTCATTACGTTACCAGTGAACTGGCTCAGGATCTATCCGTGTGCCGCACCCATAGCTGATTAGGACTTTCAATTCATGACTGGTGAGCTGATAATTTTATTTTTGTCCCTTAAGGTAGGAAGCCCTATGGTTCGGTAGCTTTCTAGTTTGAGTGCCACTCCTTCTTCAGCGCATAGCGAGACACGGCATCGACTACAAGTGCCACAGTGACCCCTCACGAAAAATAGTTCAAGTATTTTCACGTGAAAAATAGTTCCAAGTATTTTCACATGACTAACTCAATTTTAAGAAAGGGTTATCCTAGTAGTTGGTCACCTTTCACATCTTCGAGAAAAATCATGGATTATAGGCTCAGTGAAGGTAGCCTGTTAGGCGTTTCATGCTGCTCAAATCCTTGTGTGTACATAGGGAGAGACCTGTCCATTACCTTTCTTGGCACTAGGAATAGCCGGATGGGAGCAGTGGAATAATCTAGTTGGCGGCTATAGTCTTTGGCCGGATCTTTACATTATATTAGAATAATTGGCTGCAATTCATGTAGCCCACGGATTGAGCAGCATGAATCGCCTAAGAAGTTCACTTTAAACACAATTGCCTAAAAGCTGACAGTGTGTTGCAAAGTTGCATGAAGGTAATTTGACTTTTGAACCAATTGTGAAATGTGAAGGATTTTTCCCATTAAAACTGCGCTATTTTGTATACCAGGAGAAGCATACTCTGACTAAAGAAAACAAACAGGCAAGTGAGTTGGAACCTACCCCCCAGAAATAGCTACTTTTACTATGCAGTAAGGCTTTTGGGTCCTAATTTTTAAATCAGTATTTGTAAATCAAAATTAAGATAGCTTAGAAATTATGGAGTATGGACATGACAAATGCAGATAAAATGGATACAGTACTCTAAATACAAATTAAAGCAAAAATGTTCAAACTTATACAAACCTATAAATTCAAACCATCAGTCATTTGCATAAAGTATGTACGTATGAGTCGACATATATACATCTCACCAAATCATTCCAGAATAAACAAAATTTCAACCTAAGAGGCATCAATCTCCAGCTTTCCCAGTGAGCCTCTCAGCTTCTCCATGTGGTACCATGTTGAATCTTTAAAAGGTGTGACTATGTGAAATATCTCGTCTGTGGTACGATATGTCTCAAAAAAGGCCTTTCAATTTTTGAAATATTTACAGTAGATATCTGATCTTTTCTTTTTTCGGCATCCTGCCCCTCTAAGGGTGGCTTTACATGCTGCGATATCCGGCCCGATATCGCTAGCATGACTCCCGCCCCCCATCGTTTGTGCGCGACTGGCATATCGCTGCCTGTCGCGCACAAAATCGCGCACCCCCGCTACACATACCTGTCCTTTGACGTCACTGTGACCGGCGAACCGCCTCCTTTCTAAGGGGGCGGTCCGTTTGGCGTCACAGTGACGTCACTAAGCGGCCGCCCAATGTAAGCGGAGGGGCGGAGATGAGCGGGACGTAACATCCCGCCCATCTCCCTCCTTCCACATTGTGGCCGGAGGCAGGTAAGGAGATGATCCTCGTTCCTGCGGCGTCACATGTAACGATGTGTGCTGCTGCAGGGATGAGGATCAACTTCGCCCCTGCGACAGCAGCGATAATTGGGAGTGGACCCCCATGTCAACGAGGAGCGATTTTGGACGTTTTTGCAACGATCCAAAATCGCTCCTAGGAGTCACACGCTACGACATCGCTACAGCGGCCGGATGTGCGTCACAAAATCCGTGACCCCAACGAGATCGCTGTAGCGAAATCGTAGCGTGTAAAGCTCCCTTAATTGCAGTAAATGTTTCATTTGTTCTACGAATTCGTTAAGCGAAGGAGTAGGAGGATAAAGCCAGTGGTTAAGTAATAATAGCCTTTTTGAGAGCAGCAGCACATGGGGGAGACGAGGCGGAAAGTGTCGGCCACTCGTTCTCTCATTATTTCCTACCAATAGTGAATCAGAACCAAGGTATGCGTTAGAGTGAGCTTTAGGGACCATATAGTTTCAATACATTTAGGAATCATCTCCCAAAATTCTGTTGACCGTGGGCACAACCATAAGCCATGAAACAAATTGGTAGAGGGAGTTTTACATTTCGGGCATTGAGTGATCCTGTCTGGTTTAAGAGGGGTAGCCGGAAGGTTGAAAGCATAGATGGCTCTATGCATGATTTTATTTTGTGTCTCCCTCTATCAATCCACCCATCCCTTGGACTGGAAAGACGTTTTGTGGAGCCAGAACATTGATCAAATGGTGTGAACAGACCAGCATTTCTGGTTGGAGCAAGAAGTCTGTGGCTGTTCCCTTTTCTTATTTCAATATTCGAAAGTGGTACAAATACTTCCATTCTAATTTCATATTATGTTTTCTACGAGGGCCTGCTGATAAGTCTTTGGCTTTGTGATCTTTTTTGTTTCTATGGTAACGAATGTTACATCACATGAAAGCTTTGTGTCTAATTATATGTATATACATACATATGTATAATATATGTATGTATATGTTTTCAAAATTTTGTTTGTTGCTTATGGCAACAGTGTCATACACAAGCGGGAAAACAAAATGGCAGCGTCTAATGCAATAGCCACAGCAACTGAGAGCAGAGGAGTGATAAAATTCTTGTTTCTGCAAGGAATGTCCACAAAGGATATTTATGGTGGTATGTTGCAGAGATTGGGGGATCAATGCCCTCCATATTCTACAGTTAAGAAATGGGTTGCCAAATTTAAAACTGGCCACTTCAGCACCAATGACGAGGAACATCCTGGGCGACCGAGAATGGTTGTCCTTCTAGAGATCGTCGATGCTGTGCACAACCTCATACTGGAGAAACAAGAATTTTAGCTAAAGCAATAGAAGACATCATGGGGATTTCCCATGAACGTGTTTTGTCATTATCCATAAACATTTGAACATGAGGCGGCTACAGTGCCTTGCGAAAGTATTCGGCCCCCTTGAATTTTTCAGCCTTTTCCCACATTTCAGGCTTAAAACATAAAGATAAAAATGTTAACGTTATGGTGAAGAATCAACAACAAGTGGGACACAATTGTGAAGTTGAAGTTATTGCTTATTTTAAACTTTTTTTAAAAAAAAAAAAAAGAAAAGTGGGGCGTGCAATATTATTCGTCCCCTTTAAGTTAATACTTTGTAGTGCCACCTTTTGCGATTACAGCTGCAAGTCGCTTGGGGTATGTCTCTATCAGTTTTGCACATCGAGAGACTGAAATTCTTGCCCATTCTTCCTTTGCAAATAGCTCGAACTGAGTGAGGTTGGATGGAGAGTGTTTGTGAACAGCAGTTTTCAGCTTTTTCCACAGATTCTCGATTGGATTCAGCTCTGGACTTTGACTTGGCCATTCTAACACCTGGATACGTTTATTTGTGAACCATTCCATTGTAGATTTTGCTTTATGTTTTGGATCATTGTCTTGTTGGAAAACAAATCTCCGTCCCAGTCTCAGGTCTTTTGCAGACTCCAACAGGTTTTCTTCAAGAATGGCCCTGTATTTGGCCCCATCCATCTTCCCATCAATTTTAACCATCTTCCCTGTCCCTGCTGAAGAAAAGCAGGCCCAAACCATGATGCTGCCACCACCATGTTTGACAGTGGGGATGGTGTGTTCAGGGTGATGATCTGTGTTGCTTTTACGTCAAACATATCCTTTGGCATTGGGCCCAAATAGTTCAATTTTGATTTCATCTGACCAGAGCACCTTCTTCCACATGTTTGGTGTGTCTCCCAGGTGGCTTGTGGCAAATTTTAAACAACACTTTTATAGATATCTTTGAGAAATCGCTTTCTTCTTGCCACTCTTCCATAATGGCCAGATTTGTGCAGTGTACGACTGACTTGTTGTCCTATGGACAGACTCTTCCACCTCAACTGTAGATCTCTGCAGTTCATCCAGAGTGATCATGGGCCTCTTGGCTGCATCTCTGATCAGTCTTCTCCTTGTTTGAGAGGAAAGTTTGGATGTATGGCCAGGTCTTAGTAGATTTGCAGTGGTATGATACTCCTTCCATTTCAATATGATCATTTGCAAAGTGCTCCTTGGGATGTTTAAAGTTGTTGAAATTGTTTTGTAACCAAATCCGGCTTTCAACTTCTCCACAACAGTATCACATACCTGCCTGTTGTGTTCCTTGGTCTTCATGATGCTATCTGTGCTTTAAACAGAACACTGAGACTATCACAGAGCAGGTGCATTTATACGGAGACTTGATTATACACAGGTGGATTATATTTGTCATCCTCAGTCATTTAGGACAACATTGGATCAATCCTCAATGAACTTCTGGAGTGAGTTTGCTGCACTGAAAGTAAAGGGGCCGAAATAATATTGCACGACCCAATTTTCTGTTATTATTATTTATTTATTAAAAAAAAAAAAAATAAAGTTTAACATAAGCAATAAATTTAGTTCAACTTCACAATTGTGTCCCACTTGTTGCTGATTCTTCACAATAACATTCAAATTTTTATCTTTATGTTTGAAGCCTTAAATGTGGGAAAAGGTTGAAAAATTCAAGGGGTCCGAATACTTTTGCAAGGCACTGCAAAGTGGGTCCCCAAATGTTTGACAACAGATCAGAGAAGCATGCGAGTGAAAACTTCCCGGTCCATTTGTCAGTGTTTCCGGACTGATAAGTACCGTATTCCAAAAATTTGGGAGGAAAATGAGGGGTGCGTCTTAAAATCCGAATATAGCCTACCGGTGGGGCTGTCTGTGCGGGCTTCCGGGTGCGTGTGGGCATCCGGGTGCCTGTGGCTGCGTGCTGCCTCTCTGTCCCGGCCGCCAGCTGCTTCTCTGTGCGGGCGGGCGGCCTGCGGTGGCTGTGCGGCGGTTCTTCCAGTGTGTCTGCGGTCCAATTTCAAATGATGGTGCCGGGTGTCAGTGCGTATGCAGATGGAGCTCTCATCCAAGAGCTCCATCTGTGCACGCGCCGCTCCGGGCGCCATTACTTGAATCGGGACCGCGGACACAGTGGGACACACCGCACCGGCCTGCTCCACCACTGAGCCGTCGCCGCCGCTGCCAGCACTGAGCCGTCACCGCCGCTGCCACCACTGAGCCGCCACTGCAGCTGTGCCTACTGACCCGCCGCTGCTACCACTGACCGCCGCTTCCAGCGCAACCTCTGCCTCCTGTGACCCCGCTTCACCACCACTGCTGCCCCCTTTTGGTAAGACAACACCACCGGAGTATAAGACTGACCCCATTTTTTTTTTTTACCTTTTTTTTTAGCTCTAAATTTGGGGTGTGTCTTCTAATCCGGTGCATCTTATAAAACGAAAAATACGGTACTTCCTGGATCGACTGGTCACTATGGAGGAGATCTGGATTTATTTGTATGACCCTGAAAACAAGGATCAGTCAAGAGTGGAGGCATAGTGGTTCTCCTCATCCAAAGAAGTTCAGGCTGCAAAAATCAGCCACTAAGGTGATGGCATCTGTGTTCTGGGATAAGGAGGGCGTGCTGCTAGTGGACTACCTTCAAAAGGGTTCAACCATCAATGCAAGGTATTACATTGAACTATTGGACTAATTGAAGGCAGCTCTGAAGGCAAAAAGGTGCGGCAAGCTGTTCAAAGGAATCTTGTTCCTGCAAGACAACGCCTCCGCTCACACAGCAACCATAGAAAAACTGGCAGAGCTGGGCTTCCAGCTGGTTGACCACACATACACATACACCAGATCTAGCTCCCTCTAACTATCATTTGTTTCCAAACCTGAACAAACGCCTCAAGGGTACCAAATTTCACACCATTTCTGATGCAATGGCTGCTATGGATGCCTGGATTGAGGCACATCCAAAATCCTTCTTTTTGCTAGGCTTACAGAACTTAGAAGACCAATGTAAGAAGTGTGTTGACATTAGTGAAGAGTATGTGGAATAAATGTAAAGTTTCATCATCCTATCTCGTTTCTTTCTGGGTAAAGCCAAAGACTTATTAGCAGCACCTTGTTTGTAGTTTTGCTTTTAGACTGGAAACTACCCAAAATACTGTCATATGAAAATGGCTTAAGGAAAATCTATATAAAAGTGTGTCTTTACAAATCATGATGCATTGAGCAAACAACATCTGGTCTTTACATGATTATCAGAAATTATTTATTTCTATAGTGCCACCATATTCCCTGCACACTTACAAATCGGAATGGACATGTAGAGACAATATAAGACCTTAAGGCCCTGTCACACACAGAGATAAATCTTGTCACCGCTCCTGCTCCACGTGAGTATTCCGCTCCCCTTGCAGCCCGTGCGAGCTCCCGCGATGGCCCCTGCGCGCTCCCGTTATGGCCCCTGCCCGTGCCCCCCCACGATCTGACCCCCCACGCCCCGATCTGCCCCCCGACATCCCGATCTGCTTCCCGACATCCCGATCTGCTCCCCCTGCGATCGATCTGCCTGCCTCCTCTGTGATCTCTATTCTTCTTCCTTCCTTCTGCCTTTGCTTCTCCGCTATCCCCCTCTGCTCTCCCCCCCCCCCACTCCCCATCTGCTCTCCCCCCTCCCCATCTGCTCTCTTCCTCCCCCCTCTGCTCTCCCCTCGACATCCACTTACCTGCCTTCACCGGGTTGTCCGAGGTCTTCACTGGCCCGATCACATCTGCCTCCATCGCTGGGTCCTTCTTCCTGGGTCTTCTGCTGATCTGTTCAGCGTCCTGCCTGCTGCTCCTGTAGAGCTGTCTATCTCGCTTGCCTTCTGTTCCTCCTGCAGTTCTTCTGGTAAGTGATCCTCCTGCTAATCCTCTGGGTACTGTGAGTATAACTTTTTTTTTCTGTATCCCCTGTCCATTTTTACACCTAATCCGTCCGTGCGGCCCGCCGAGCACTGATCAGGGATGCACATAACGTATCTGCATCTGTGGTCATTCTTCAGCGGGACTTTTTTTTTCCCGTATCCCCGATGCTTTTTTGTATCGCATCCATCCGTGTGTCCCGCCGAGCGCTGATCAGGGATGCACATAACGGATCTGCATCCCTGCTCAATTTTTGGCGTGACTTTTTTTTTTTTTTCCGTATCCCCGACGCTTTTTATATCTTTGAACGTGCGTCCTGCAGCGGCTGATCAGTGCACCGCGTCTGTGCGTTTGAAAAGTCAAATGGCGTTCCTTCTCTTCTGAGCCCCGCCATGCGCCCAAACAATTTATTTCCACCACATTAAAGGGATCTGCGTACTCAGGAAAAATTGCACAATACGTGATACCGTTGTAAAAAAAAAAAGCTACCTGGTTGATGCAAAAATTTTGTGGTTAAAAAAAATTTCATGGTTCAACGTTCTCAACTTCTGTAGAGCCCCTGGGGGTACAAGGGGCTCACCAAACATCTATATGAATTCCTTGAGGGGTCTAGTTCCAAAATGGCGTAATTTGTGGGGGAGCTCCACTGTTTAGGCACCATAGGGGGTCTCCAAACGTGACATGGCGTCAGCTAATGATTCCAACCAATTTTGCTGTCAAATGGTGCTCCTTCTTTTCTGAGCCCCGCCATGCGCCCAAACAATTACTTTCCACCACATATGAGGTATCGCCGTACTCAGGAGAAATTGCACAATACGTTTTATGGTACATTTTTTCCTGATACCCTTGTGAAAAAAAAGCTACCTAGTTGAAGCAACAGTTTTGTGGTAAAAAAAAAATTAATTATTTTCACGGCTCAACGTTATAAACTTATGTGAAGCCACCAGGAGTTCAAAGTGCTCACCAAACATCTAGACAAATTATTTGTGGGCTCTAGTTTCCAAAATAGGGTCACTTGTGGGGGAGCTCCATTGTTTAGGCACCTCAGGGGGTCTTCAAACCCAACATGGCGTCCGCTAATGAGTGCAGCTAATTTTGCGTTCTAAAATTCAAATGGCGCTCCTTCCCTTCCGACCTCTGCCGTGCGCCCAAACAATTGATTTTTACCACATATGGGGTATCAGCGTACTCAGGAGAAAATGCACAATAAATTGTAGGGTGCACTTTCTCTTTTCTCCTTTGTGAAAATGAAAATTTTATGGCTAAAGTAACATTTTTGTGTTAAAAAGTAAAATTTACTGGATACTGAGGTGTTGAGGATGGTGACGAAGGCTTGTTTGGCAAGATGAAGGGCAGAGTTGTATGTTTTGAGCATAAATTTATAATGGACAAAGTCTCTTGGCACGAGGTGTTTTTTTTTTTTTTTTTTGTTTCGTTTTGTTTTTTTTGTCCAGATGTCCCGTACATTTAGAGCACTGCTGAAGGAAACATATGTGCCAGGTTTGTGTCATGTTGTTCTGTATGAAGGGCAGGAACTGACATGCAATTGTTGCAAGAGGTCCTTCCACCTTCAAAGTAGGTGGAATTATGCATTGTCATGGGTTCTTAGGATATGTTCACACAGAGCATCTTGAGATGCGTTTATGGCTCCCAAAAAAGGCACCCGTGGCAAAGAGGAATCAAAACGCATGCGTTTTTGACAATTTTAACCGCATTTTGCCCAATGCATTTTTTAAGTTAAATCTATTGACTGGAAGGGCTCAAAAAACGCTGGAAAAACGCAAAAGGAATTGACATGCTGCACCTTCAAAAACGCAGCCAAGATGCAGCCAAAAAACCATGCTCCATGTGGACAGTAAAATATAAACCTCATAGACACTGCTGGGGGGAGGAAATGCATGCATTTTGATGCATTTTTGTGACCTCAAAAACGCAGTAAAAGATGTCCTGTTTAAAGGGAACCTGTCACCTAAAATATGTGTTCTGAGCTATCAGCAGACGCATGTGTGCCCTAATTACACCTTCCTACACATCCCTGTGTTATAAAATTGCATAATATGAAAGTAATAAAAAACGTTTTATTACCTTCATATTTCCTATGTAAATAGCAGGGAATATGGTCACAGGGGCGGCGCCTTGCCCTGCATACTTTCCGTGGTATCATGCCCCTGTGGGTGTGATACCATGGAGTCACATGAGCAACGTCACCGTCGCTCATTCTATCCTGCGTGCATTGTGGCAGGCTTCGTTTCCGGGTGTTCACGCGCCGGCTTCAGACGCGCACTGCGCATGCGCAGTGCGCGTCTGAAACTGACAAGGAGAACCCGGAAGAGAAGCCTGCCACAATAGTAAGTGTAAACGTGCGCAGGATAGAATGAGCGACGGTGACGTTGCTCAAGTGACTCCATGGTATCACGCCCATGATGACCATATTCCCTGCTATTTACATAGGAAATATGAAGGTAATAAAACGATTTTTATTACTTTCATATTATACAATTTTATAACACAGGGATGGGTAGGGAGGTGTAATTAGGGCACACATGCATCTGCTGATAGGTCAGAACGCATATTTTAGGTGACAGGTTCCCTTTAAGCAGATATAGGGTTGGCCTGAAGGGTGGCACACAACCACCACATGTAGGAATATGGAGTGGAAAAGTCTATCTGTATGGACTTTTAAAGAAGAGAAGTGAGGGTACTGGGGGATGACCTGAAAAACACATTTTTGATGACTGAAACAGACCATTGCACACCTCAAACTGATTCTGTACTAACCATATCCATTTTTTTATGGAAGCCTAAAAAATGTCAGATATGATTGTCCTAATGTGTGTAGTTTACGTATCCTATAACATCTTGGGAAAGTAAATTTCATAGTTGATACTACTTTTTTTTTATTTTGCAGGTTACATGTTTGACTTGTAGTTATAAGTCTGACACAGTGGAACCTTTCTGGGACTTGTCTCTGGAATTCCCAGAGCGTTATCATTGTCTGGAAAAGGGGATTCCTCCAGTCACTACTACTGAGTGCACTCTTACAGAAATGCTGGCCAAGTTCACAGAGACTGAAGCACTGGAAGGAAGAATATATGCCTGTGACCAGTGTAACAGTGAGTGGCCTACAAATGCTTCCCCTAGTTCTTACTGAATCACTGATCGTTTGCTTTGTAAACCTAATTCTTCTCAAAATTTTCCATAGTCGGCATGTACAACAAAAAAATAGCGTGGTACTGTGTGAGCTCGTAAATGAAAGTGATGGTTAATGTTTGTCACAGAAGACCAATCTAAAAGGTTGCTGATTAAATAATAAAGATATCACTCATATATTATATTTGTAGGTTTTTAGGGCACAACAGCCTTTTCAAGCCAATATAGAAATGAATGACCGACTGAGAAACGCACAAGACTTACCGGTGCTTTCATATTTGCTGTTTTCAGTTTTTTGACATGTATCTCCTTACCAGATCCATGATTGAAATCTGAGGCCTACAATTCGATTTCTGCTACTGATTTAGAGCAGATACAAACAAAGGTAATCCCAGTCATCATCCTTTGGGATTAATCCCAGGAATTTCCACAAGAAATAAGTAGTATGCTAGTTATTTCTGCTGCAGTTTTGCCAATGGATTTTAGGCAAAATTCAGTGTGGAATCTGTGCCGACATTCAACATGATTAAATAATCCTAAGGCTGTGGGCTGTGTACGGGACCCAAAACCATTTCCACAATCGTGCATAAATAAAGTTTAAAATATTAAATAATTGAGACTAACCCCAATAATTATATATTATTTTTTTTTATTTTTATTTTTTTTCTTTTTCTAAAAGTAGACACCTGGAACATTGTCAACATGCCACTCAGGACTTTGACGTAAAGCTGGATGAAAGTGCATGTGTGCAAGTAAAGTTAACAAAAAAAATATGCATAAAAATGTACCGTATATGAGTGGCTAAAAGTGTGACTCAAACCTACATACCAGATAGGCTTATGTCTACACTTTTATATATCTTTCTAAAATCCTAAGACCTAAAGATGCCAAAAGTCGGGTTTTGCACTGTAAAATTCAAATCTAGCATGCATCACTATATAGCAATAAGTTTGGAATGCTTTTACATATCACCTGGATTCTGAGATTTAGGTTTTGTTGTTGGTTTTTCTCCATTACCCTTTCCGTATTTTTCGGACCATCAAATGCACTTAAGTTTTAGGGGAGGAAAATGGGGAAAAAAAATGGAAGCAAAGATATGTGGTCATGATACACTGTTATGGGGGTAATGTCCCCCAATTCTTTACTATTGTCCCCCATCCTGGCCCCCTTCCAGATATATACTATATGCCCCCCTCCCGCTGCCTTAGTACATATGATCCCCACCCTGGTATATATGTTCACCGTCATGGACCCATCCTGATGTATAAATAATTATTTGATACACTCCTGATTTTGAAAGTTTTCCCACCTACAAAGAATGAAGAAGTCTGTAATTTTTATCATAGGTCCTCTTTAACTGTGACACAAGAATACATTTTTTTTTATTTTTTTTTCAAGAAAATCACATTGTATGATTTTTAAATAATTTACTTTTTATTGCGCAATACGTATTTGACACAATAGAAAAACAAAACTTAGTATTTGGTACAGAAACCTTTGTATGCAATTAGAGTTCAGGAGTTTCCTGTAGTTGCGCACGCTGCAGCAGTAATTTTGGCCCACTCTTCCATACAGAGCTTCTCCAGATCTTTCAGATTTCGGGGATGTCATTGGGCAACAGAGTTTTAGCTCCCTCTAAAGATTTTCTATTTGGCTCTCGTCTGGAGACTGGCTTGGCCACTCCAAGATATTGAAATGCTTCTAACGGAGCCACTCCTTAGTTGCCCTGGCTGTGTGTTTCTGCTCATTGTCATGCTGGAAGAACCAGCCACGACCCACCTTCAATGCTCTTAAGGTACGGTCACACTAACCAACATCGCTAGCAACATCGCTGCTGAGGCACAACTTGCTAGCGATGTTGTTGTGTGTGACATCCAGCAACAATCTGGCCCCTGCTGTGAGGTTGTTGCTGAATGTCCTGGACCATTTTTTAGTTGTTGCTCTTACATAGTTACTTAGTTACATAGTTACTAAGGTTGAAAAAAGACCTAGGTCCATCTAGTTCAACCTTCCTCCACCAGTTCTACATTTGGTCACTAAGTCATTTATAACCAACAATGTTGTGTGTAGTGAGGAAATCATCCAGCCCTTTTTTGAAAGCTGTTATGGTATCTGCCATTACTACCTCTTGTGGTAGGGCATTCCACAGTCTGACTGCTCTAACTGTAAAGAACCCTTTCCTATTTAGCTGTCGGAATCGCTTTTCTTCCACTCGCAGTGAATGCCCCCTGGTCCTTAGTATTGTCTTCGGAAGAAATAAGTCATGTGCCAGTCCTTTATATTGACCACACATATATTTATACATATAAATGAGATCTCCTCTGAGACGTCTTTTTTCTAAGCTAAACATATCTAACTTTTTCAACCTGTCGTCATATGGGAGGCCTTCCATTCCTTGTAGTAGTCTAGTTGCCTGCCTTTGAACTGACTCTAACTTCTGAATGTCCTTTTTAAAATGTGGTGCCCAAAACTGAATCCCATATTCCAGATGTGGCCTTACAAGTGATTTATAGAGGGGTAACAATACGTTGGGATCACGGGATCTAATCTCTCTTTTTATACACCCTAGAATCTTGTTTGCTTTTGCAGCTGCTGCTTGACATTGAGTGCTGCTGCTCAGCTTATTTGTAATGAGGATACCCAAGTCCTTCTCCTGTTCTGTAGTCCCGAGTTTACTTCCATTTAATGTATACGCAGCTATAGGATTACTCCGTCCTAGGTGCATTACTTTACATTTATCAACATTAAATCTCATTTGTCAAGTATCTGCCCATTCTGACATCTTATCCAGATCTTTTTGTAATATTATACTATCAAGGTCAGTTTTTAATATCCTACATAGTTTGGTGTCATCAGCAAAGACTGACACTGTACTATCAATCCCATCCACAAGGTCATTAATAAAGAGCTTAAAAAGAATTGGTCCTAGCACAGATCCCTGCAGCACCCCACTGCTGACTATGGCCCATTTAGACAATGTTCCATTTATGACTACTCTTTGTTTCCTATCTTTTAGCCAATTCCTTACCCAGTTGCATATAGTTTCCCCTAGTCCTTGCTTCTGGAGCTTTAGTATAAGGCTATTATGTGGTACAGTATCAAATGCCTTTGCAAAGTTCAAATAAATCACATCAGCTGCATTACCAATATCCAGGTTTGCACTTACCCCCTCATAGAACCCCAACAGGTTGGTTAGACACGATTTATCTTTCATGAATCCATGCTGTCTGTCAGTTATTATATTATTTTCTGCAACATATTTTTGCATGTCATCCCTTAAAATGCCCTCAAAAACTTTGCATACTACTGATGTCAGGCTTACTGGACGGTAGTTGCCTGGATCTACCCTCTTACCTTTCTTAAATATCGGTACCACATCAGCAATCCTCCAATCCTGAGGCACCAACCCTGTCTAAAAGTCTAAAAAGATAAGATACAGCGGTCTGTCAATTACGGAGCTCAATTCCCTCAATATTCGTGGATGAATGCCATCTGGCCCTGGGGATTTGTCAATGTTTAATTTACTCAGACGTAGGCGTACTTCTTCTTGTGTTTAATTATATCGGGTGGTGAACTTTGATTTTTCACTTGTTGAATGATGCCTGGTACAGTCAGTTCCTTGGTGAACACAGAAGAGAAATGCCTATTTAATATCTGTCTTTTGTTTGTCCTCTATAACTAACTTGTTATTATATTTTAAGGGGCCAATACTATCCTTTGTTTTCCTTTTGGCATTAATGTATTTATAAAAGATTTTGGGATTTATTTTAATGTCATTAGCGATTTTTGTTTCAGTAGCTAGTTTTGCTTGTTTGATTTCTTTTTTTGCATTGCCTATTGATATCTTTATACTCCTGAAATGCTATTTCTGTATTCTCAGCCTTCAAGATTTTAAACGCCCTTTGTTTTTGTTTTATTATACTTTGTACAGTCTTATTTCTCCATAGTGGTTTCCTTTTATTCCGGGACATTTTATTACCAGAGGGTATAAGTTTTTTACAGGACTCTAGCAGTATATCCTTAAACTTTCCCCATTTATGTTCAGTATCCCCAGTTACCATGACTTTGTCCCAATCTACACATTTAAGCTCTTCCCTTAATTTGTTGAAATCAGCTTTCCTAAAATTCCAGGTTTTTGCATTTCCCCTTTGAAATGTTTTATTGAATATTACGTTGAAGCTTACCATATTATGATCGCTGGTGCCCAAGTGCTCCCGGACCTGTAGATCTGAAATTGTATCCGGTCTATTTGACAGGACCAAATCTAGCAAATTATCTCCCCTGGTCGGTTCATCTACCATCTGAGAGAGGTAATTGTCTTGAATGGTAGATAAGAATTTACAGCTTTTAGCACAACCAGAAGATTCTATGTCCCACTGTATGTCTGGATAGTTGAAATCCCCCATAATAAGAACCCGATTATTATTATTAGCTGCCTTTTGAATTTGTTCCAGCATTTCACCCTCTATTTGTTCAGGTATGTTAGGAGGCTTATAGCAAACTCCAATTAGCATTTCTCTGTCGTTTCATTGGGGGACACAGGACCATGGGTTATGCTGCTGTCACTAGGAGGCTGACACTAAGTAAACAGAAAAAGTTAGCTCCTCCCCAGCAGTATAACCCCTGAGCCGGAGGCGGGCTCAATCAGTTTTTTGCTTAGTGTCGTAGGAGGCTGATGTGGGCCGTCTGGGCCCCCTTCAGCCACTTGATTTTTTGCGTTATTTTTTTCATTTTTTCTCGGCGACGCTCGTCGCTCTCATCTGTGGTAATTTTCTTTTTCTGCAGGTATCTTTTCTCTACCTCAGCTCTCGCAGCCCGTGTGGGTACCGCTCCCCTAGGTCGCAGAGGCTTGAGTTGTCGGGCCCTCTCCCCCGTCCAATTCCACGGTACCACTCCCCGGTTGGCACGCGGGGCTGAATTTTTCTGGGCACCCCTATTCACCCTGCGGTACCACCCCAAAGGGTCGCAAGGGGCATACAGCAGGGACTGGACCTCCGCAGCGCATCTGGAGTTTTTGGATGGGGCCCGCAACGCTGCTACATTTAGGGGCTTCCACCCCAATGGCGTCCAACTCCCTGCCTTCTTCAGCCTGCTTCCAGGTGCCCGCAGCCATTCCTTCGCTGAGCGGAGCACACAGGAGCATGTGCAGAGTCTCAGCCTGCACACTGGACAGCGCGCCGCGGATCAGGTAGGACCCCTACCTTCCCCCCCCCTCGGACGGCTGCAGAAATTGAGGCCCCGGTCTGGGCCTACTCGCCGGACTCCCCCGCTGCGTCCGTGGAGCTCCCTGCCGGCTCCGAGGTCGGGCGGCCCCGCATCGCTGCTGCGCCGCCGCCGCTTGCGGCCGGGTCCGCCGGCGCTGCCCCTGTACCTTTTAACAGCGCCTCCTGAGGTTGGCTCCGCCGGCGCTGCATCTGTCCGCAATGGCACCTCCGCTCGGCCACTGTCCTCGGTCCCCCAGGCCCCGTCCTCGGCGTGCCCAGGCCGCATCCCGCACGGCGCGCCGAGGATCCTCTCCGCCGCCGCCTGCGGTCGGGTCCGCCGGCGCGGCCTCTGCCCGCGACGGTCCCTCTGCTTGGGCCCCGTCCTCGGCGTGCCCAGGCCGCATCCCGCACGGCGCGCCGAGGATCCTCCCCGCCGCCGCCTGCGGCCGGGTCCGCCGGCGCGGCCTCTGCCCGCGACGGTGCCTCTGCTTGGGCCCCGTCCTCGGCGTGCCCAGGCCGCATCCCGCACAGCGCGCCGAGGATCCTCTCCGCCGCCGCTGCGGCCGGGTCCGCCGGCGCGGCCTCTGTCCGCCCCGGCACCTCCAAAATTTAGTCCCCGGCTTCGGCCCTGTCCTCGGCGTCCCCAGGCCCGCCTCCCGCACGGCGCTATTGGACGCCGGCCTCTCCGTTCCCGCCCTCGGCCGTGCTCCAGGCATCACTTGGGGGGTGGGGGATATTTTTTTTCCCGCTCACAGCGTCCATTTTAAATAAAGAGAGAAAGAAAAAAAAAAAAAAGAGAATGGGAATTTATTCCAGACTACTAGTCTGGGTTTACTGAGGCCTCAGCGTCACCTTATTTTTCCGGGGGAGAGACTAAAACTCACTTTTCTTAGTGGATATTTTTTATTTTAGGTCGATTTTTATTAAAAATTTTACATACATGAGTTTTTTGCACCTTAACTCCTACAGTACTTTCGGGCACTTGTTTTGCTTCACCTTTTTTATATCGCGCTCCCAGCTCGAGTTTTTAGTTTAGTCCCCTCCGGCGGGTTAATGCCCTGTCTCAGGTCATAGATCCCCTCGCCGCCGGCCCTCGGCTTCGCGCGCATGCGCTGCGTCCCCGGCCAATACTCGGTTATACCTTCCATAGGTCTAGCGCAATCCCCTTGGGGAGGTGAGTCTCGTACCAGGGACCTTTCCTATGCTAGAAGCGGACCCGACAGGTCTCGTCTTTTGTGGCCCCCCTGTTTTCCACCTTATTCCCCAGGTCCAGACTGCTTTTTCTCCGGCAGTCTTCCGACCTCTCGGGTGATGGCCCAGGCTTTCCACCTCTGCTGGACTCCGAGCAGGACCTGGATGTTTTGGCGCATGTCTAAAGGCCTGCTGGAATTGGTGAGTCAGGCCGTAAGGCTACGGACAGCCCCCTTATCTCCATGCACGCAGGTCCCCCTTAAGTCATTTGGAGCGGACCCTGCTCAGACGACATCCAGAGCTTGCTGAGTTACCGCGTGCTCACAGTCAACTGCCATACACGAAGTTTACCAGCGGTAAGTCTAGTCATCGTCTTTATTCCCTTCTACAAAAAGGGGTCTCGGTGAGAATGGGCAGGCCACACTGGAGTCGCTGAGTGATCACAGACAACAACCAGACACGGCGTTTACCTGCGGTAAGTCGTGTTATTGTCATTATCATTCCCCCAGAGGGCTCTGGAGAGAGGGGGCATGGCACCTTGCAGACAGGAAGGTGCGGGCCCCTGCGGGTTTTCAGTGGACATCCAGTTCGCCGTGTGACTGCGTGAGCACGGATATTCCTCGGACACAATTTTTACCAGCGGTAAGTCCCTTATATTGTCTTACCCCTTCTCGTAGAGGGCTCCGTGATGAAGGGGCACGCTACCACTGTACTTCACCCGCCTGGGTTCCTCCTGGCTTCTCGTCCCTATCGTGACGCTCCGCAGGGCCTCCACGGTCACTCTACGCAGAGGTCCGCGCTCCACCTATGCCGATCCAGGACTGGTTATCAGCTTCTGTGAGTACCCTCTCTTTACAAAATCTGGTGTCTCCCCGCTACACGGCCTGAGCCTCTAACATCAGGGTACCTACCCGTCGAGAGCTCTGACTCGGGATCAGGAACGCAGATTCGACGTCTAGGAAGTCGCTGACTTCCTTTCCGGCTCTCGGGATCGCCCTTTCGGAGATAGGCGAGTCCAGTTTATCCCCTAGGCTACGTCAGGGTAGACTGGCTACGTAAGGGAAGGGTACATCCTTTTCCCGGCATCGGCTCTGATGCACCAGGACTCGTTCCCTCACGTTAGGTTCGTCAGGAAACCTTTATCCCTACAACAGCCATCTCCGCTTTGCGTGGCTGCGGACCGTCCCAGTTTTCTAAGAGTGCTTGCAGGGATCACGATCCCTACGCATTCCCAGGCTCTCTCTGCCCAGGAACGACCGGGAGACCCAGAGTCTCCCTTCAAGTACCCTCGCCTTGAGGTTTAGACCATCATCATCACTTTTCGCTACTAGGGTAGCTGAGCTACAGGAAGGAGTCCTCCCAGACCCGGCCCGGTCCATCACTCCTCAGGCACGGTATTCGAGCCGTTCAAGGGTTGCTATTCCTCACGCAGGAGCAGTTTCCCTCCTGGCATAGGGTCCTGCGGCTCTTTGCCTCCCGCTCCCGTTTTTTCCCTTCGGTTTTTTGCTATGCGAGTCCTCGACAGCCTGTGGCGGTGTTAGCGATGGTGCACATACCAGATTTCATCCCGGACTCTCCAACGGAACACACTGAAGAGCGGGGACAGGAAGGCTCCGTCTTCGAGGGTGTCCGGCCAATTTCCTCCTAGATGACCAATCTTCCCAATCATCCCTGGGAAGATTCCCTTTCCTCCTCTGGAGCTTGTTATCAACCGTCACCAGTCTCCCGTACTAGAGTAGGCTACCACACCATTCCTCGGCACGGTCCCGAGGGACACCCCTGGAGTGTCGTCTCCCCTTCAGCATTCCGGACTCGGAGCCATTCGGTTAGCCCGGTTACAATTTCTTCTCTGGGTTGTATTGTCCAGTCAGGTTCCAGTCGGACCATGCCACAGCAGTGATGCGCATCTTCCACCAGGAAGACGCAAAGAGCTTCATGGCAAGTGAAGAGGCCAAGAGGTTCTTGCTCTGGGACGGGCTCTTTCATTCGCCAATCTCGGCAGCACATCCCGAGCGTGGACGTTTGGGCGGCCGATTTCCGCGGTACTATAGGTCTCGCGTAGGTAGAGGACTCCAACAGGGATATCAACAGCCAGATCTCTGGCGAAGGAAGACCTACAGTCGTGACTTTTTGGCCTTCCGATCCAACTCTCAAGTCCATGGTGCGTCGAGTACGTCACCTGCTCTGGACTAGAGGACGACGCCCAAGCCCGGTCGTGTTGCTTGTTCAGGCTCTCGTGCATCTTCCCGCTGCGTTCCATGTTCTCGAGGGTTCTCAAGAAGGACCTAGGCAGGCGATAGCTCGGGAGTGGCCCAGGCGAGCATAGCTTCGCATAACTTACTCATCTCCTCGCAGATGCCCCGTGGCTCCTTCCAGACCGCCAGATTCTTCCGTGTCGGGGCCCCTCTAGTCTACCAGGACTCAGGAGTCCCAGGTTCCATGGCCTCACCAGTGGATCCCGGGTGCTGGCTCGGTCAGGTCTGTGAACAAGATGATGGCAGACATTGAGGAGGGCATGGAATCCAGTTCCCTCGAAGATTTATTTCCACGTGGAAAGAGCTCCCCCGGTGGTGTGGGGACCGCATCTTCAGAGACTTTTCACTTTCCGTCAATCAGGGCCTTCGCTCAGAGAAACGTCCATCTGGCTCGGCGTTTTTCATCGTTCACTAGAAAAGTGGGACCATAATCCAGTGATGAGTTTGCTCAAGGTACCCCTTTTTTCCCTGCTCCCACCTGTTTTGATAGGTGGGTTCCTTGTGGCCATCTGTTTGTTATCGACGGCATCAGGGCGGACAGCCCTCTCGTAGTCTTTTCTCCCCCTTTTTCCGCTCCGCCAGCAGGATAAGGGGGGGGTTCCAGCCAGAACCCTTCGTTTCTGTCCGAGACACCTCGGCTTTCCTTCCAGAAGAGGTCTTTAGGTTTCGTTTTTGTCGGTTCTAGGCTCCCCTCTCAGCCTGAAAGAGGCATAGTTCGTTCTAGGGCTAGTACGAGCCCTCAGTCTTTCGTGTCGGCAGGACACCATTTTTTTGTCGGTTACACCGACTGTCAGTCCATCCTTCCGCCCTTTCCCAAGAAGCATAGGCCGGCGCAAAGGGCCTGAATATCACATGGATCCTTTCCTCCATATGTGAAGACTATCGCATGAAGGTCGGACTTCCGCCGCGGTCTACCGAGCAAGGGGCACCCTTGCACGATTGGGCTCCGGACGTCGGTCAACCAGGTCCTCTGGTCCACCACCCGATCTAGTCGGCGTACCTTTGCTAGTTTCTAACAGGTTCTCACTCAAGCTTCGGCAGAGGCCAGTCTTGGTGCAAGGTTTGCGGGTGGCAGTGGCACACCTGTAACAACGTAGGCGCTTGTAGGTCCGGGTCAGCCCGGCAAGGGGAAGCGACTTCCTTCCTATCTCCGGTGATGGTTTTCTTCCCACCCAGGGACTGCTTTTGGACGTCCCATGGTCCTGTGTCCCCCAATGAAACGACAGAGAAAGTAGGATTTTTGTGTACTCACCGTAAAATCTCTTTCTCTTAGTCTTCATTGGGGGACACAGCACCCACCCTGCTTGTGTTTTTCGTTATATATGACATGCCTGTTTCCCCAGTGCCCACATTCCCAGGTCACTGGTCACACGACTGTTCGTCATAGTTTTTTACCTTGTTTTTATCCAGGATTGTTTGGCTCTCCTCCTACTGCTTGTGCACTAAACTGATTGAGCCCGCCTCCGGCTCAGGGGTTATACTGCTGGGGAGGAGCTAACTTTTTCTGTTTACTTAGTGTCAGCCTCCTAGTGACAGCAGCATAACCCATGGTCCTGTGTCCCCCAATGAAGACTAAGAGAAAGAGATTTTACGGTGAGTACACAAAAATCCTACTTTTTCCATTATTCCCCTCCCCATGTACATTTACCCATACTGACTCTACATTGTTGCAGTTCCCCCCAATGTCATCATTCAACACAGGTTTTAGGTTAGATTTGATAAATATACACACCCCACCACCTTTTTTGTCTTTCCTGCCCCTCCTAAAGCTGGGGTCACACATAACGACAACGACGTCGCTGCAACGTCACCATATTCTGTGACGTAGCAGCGACCATAGATGATCGTTAGTAAGCTGTCAAACATGTTATAAAAAGCAGCGACGGAGCAGCGATCATAGCGACGTCGACGGTCGTTGTGTGGTTTCAGACGTAGCGTAGCGTCCCTGCTGCGGTGTCAAACACAAGGATTATCAGCTTATCAGCATGGCGCAGCGGGATAGCAGCGATCAAAAAATGACCTGGAGCATTCAGGAGCGAGCAACGATTTCGCAGCAGGGGTCTGATTGTTATGTGTCACACACAGCGACGTCGCTGTTGAGGTCGCTGCAACGTCACAGAATATGGTGACGTTGCAGCGACGTCGTTGTCGTTATGTGTGACACCAGCTTTAATGTACTATAACCCTGTATGTTTGTCACCCAGTCATGGCTTTCATCCAGCCAGGTTCCGTAATGCCGACCACATCATAATCCATGGTTGACATAAGAGTCTCCAATTCATTCATTTTGTTTGCAAGACTTCTTGCATTTGCCAGTAGACATTTAATCCTATTAACACCTTTTATTACTCCTAGCCTCCCTACGTTCCTTGCATGTCCCGTCCCCCCCTAATCCTTCATTGACCCCTACCATCTCACTGTCTCTATCTGCTCTATCTATCCCCTGGGTGTGACAGCGACAGAGCAACAACTAAATGTGCAGGGAGCCGGCTTCTGCGGACGCTGGTAACCAATGTAAATATCGGGTAACCAAAAAGCCCTTTCCTTGGTTACCCGATATTTACCTTCGTTACCAGCGTCCGCCGCTCTCACGCTGTCAGTGCCAGCTCCCTGCTTCCTGCACACATAGCTGGAGTATACATCGGGTAATTAACCCGATGTGTACTGTGGTTAGGAGTGCAGGGAACAGGGAGCCGGCACTGGCAGTGTGAGAGCGGCGGACGCTAGTAATGAAGGTAAATATCGGGTAACCAAGGTGAGGGCTTCTTGGTTACCCAATGTTTACCGTGGTTACATAGGGTAACCAAGAGGGACTGGCGCACAGCAAATGTGGTGCCAATATTCAAAAAGGGGACAAAAACTGAGCCGGGAAATTATAGGCCGGTAAGTTTAACCTCTACGGTTGGTAAAATCCTTGAGGGTTTCTTGAGAGATGCTATACTGGAGTATCTCAAGAAAAATAACCTTATGACAGAGTATCAACATGGGTTTTTGAGGGATCGATCCTGTCAAACTAATTTGATCAGCTTCTATGAAGAGGTAAGTTCAAGCCTGGACCAGGGAAATGCAGTGGATGTTGTGTATATGGACTTTTCAAAAGCTTTTGATACGGTGCCACACAAAAGGTTGGTACATAAAATGAGAATAATGGGGATAGGGGAAAATATGTGTAACTGGGTTAAAAACTGGCTCAGTGATAGGAAACAAAGGGTGGTTATTAATGGTACGTACTCGGACTGGGTCTCAGTTCATAGTGGGGTACCACAGGGGTCAGTATTGGGCCCGCTTCTTTTCAACATATTTATAAATGACCTTGTTGGGGGCATGCGGAGTAGAATTTCAATATTTGCAGATGATACTAAACTCTGCAGGGTAATCAATATAGAGGAGGATAATTTTATATTACAGGGAGATTTATGTAAATTGGAGGATTGGGCTGAAAAGTGGCAATTGAAGTTTAATGTAGATAAATGTAAGGTCATGCACTTGGGTAGAGGAAATAACATTTATGATTATGTACTTAATTGTAGAACACTGGGTAAAACAGACACAGAAAAAGACTTGGGTGTATGGGTGGATGGTAAACTTCACTTTAGTGGCCAGTGTCAGGCAACTGCTGCCAGGGCTAATAAAATAATGGGATGTATTAAAAGAGGTATAAGTGTTCATGACAAAAATATAGTTCTACCTCTGTACAAGTCACTAGTGCGACCGCACTTAGAATACTGTGTACAATTCTGGTCACCGATATATAAGAAGGACATAGCTGAACTGGAGAGGGTGCAGAGAAGAGCCACCAAGATTATTAGAGGAATGGGTGGGCTGCAATACCAAGACAGGTTATTAAACTTGGGGTTATTTAGTTTGGAAAAACGAAGGCTTAGGGGGGATCTAATCACAATGTATAAATATATGAGGGGACAGTACAGAGACCTTTCCAAAGATCTTTTTACACCTAGGCCTGCGACTGGAACACGGGGGCATCCGCTACGTCTTTAGGAAAGAAGGTTTAATCATAATCACAGACGAGGATTCTTTACTGTACGAGCAGTGAGACTATGGAACTCTCTGCCGCATGATGTTGTAATGAGTGATTCACTACTAACATTTAAGCAGAGCCTGGATGCCTTTCTTGAAAAATGTAATATTACCAGTTATGTATATTAGATTTTATGACAGGGTATTGATCCAGGGAACTAGTCTGATTGCCGGATGTGGAGTCAGGAAGGAAATTTTTTCCTCATTGGAACTTGTTTGCCACATTGGGGTTTTTTTGCCTTCCTTTGGATCAACATGTTAGGCTACGGGTTGAACTAGATGGACTTAGAGTCTCCCTTCAATCTTAAAAACTATGAAAACTTAAAAACTATGATACCAGCGTCCGTAGAAGCCGGCTCCCTGCTGCCTGCACTCGTAGCAGACTACACATCGGGTAATTAACCCGATGTGTACTGTGGCTAGGTGTGCAAGGAGCCAGCGCTAAGCGGTGTGCGCTGGTAACCAAGGTAAATATCGGGTTGGTTATCCGATATTTACCTTAGTTACCAAGCGCAGCATGCTTCCACGTGTGGCGACGCTCCAGCGATCCCTGCCAGGTCAGGTTGCTGGTGGGATCGCTGGAGCGTCGCTTAGTGTGACATCTCACCAGCAACCTCCTAGCAACTTAGCAGCGATCCCTATCAGGTTGTATCGTTGTTGGGATCGCTGGTAAGTTGTTTAGTGTGACTGGGCCTTTACTTAAGAGAAGGAAGTTGTTGGCTAAAATGTTGCAATACATGACTCCCTCCTCCCTTCAATAAGGTGCAGTTGTCCTGTCCCCTTGCAAAACAGCACCCCCAAAGTGAGATGTTTCCAACCCCATGCTCCATGGTTGGGACAGTGTTCTTGGGGTTGTACTCATCCTTCTTACTCTAAATACGGCAAGTAGAGTTAATATCAAAAAGTTCTCTTTTGGTCTCGTGATCATATGACATTCTCCCATGCCTCCTCTGGGTCATCCAGATGGTCTTTAATGAACTTCAAACTGGCCTGGACATGTGCTGGTGTGAACATGGGGGGACTTTGCTGCCCTGCAGGTTTTTAATCCGTGAGGGCATAGTGTGTTACTAACAGTTATCTTTGAGACTGTGGTCCCAGCTCTCCTCAGGTCATTGACCAGGGCCTCCTATGTAGGTTTGGTCTGATTCCTGACCTTTCTCAGAATCCTCCTTGCCCATGAGGAGAGATCTTGCATGGAGCTCCAGACCGAGTAAGATTGTTTCTTCTAAATTTTCTAATAATTGCGCCAACATTTGTTGCCTTGTCACCAAAATGCTTGCCTATAGTCCTGTAGCCCATCCCAGCCTTTTTGCAGGTCTATAATTTTGTCCCTGGTGTCCTTAGACAGGTGTTTGGTCTTGGTTATGGTGGAGAGGTTAGTGTGAGTGATTGATTGTAAGGACAAGTGTCTCTTATACAGGTAACGGGTTCAAACAGGTGCAATTAATACAGGTAATGAGAACAGATTAGGAGGGCGTCTTAATGAAAAACTAACAGGTCTAGAAGAGCCAGAATTCTTCCTGGTTGGTAGGTGATCAAATACTTATTTCATGCAATAAAATGTTCAAATTTTCTCTCCAGGAATGGAGACAAACTCTAGTGCAGCGCCACATATTGGAAGTAGCGATCCTAAAACTCAAATGTGGATTTTTAACAATCCTTTGCATATGAGTTAGGATATATATGCCAGATCAGAATCCCAATTTGCAGACACGGTGTTTCGGGGTGCTTGCCCATCGTCAGTGCAAAGTATGGGGTGTCTGATCTGGCTCATGAGAAGCTTTGTGGGGAACACGGGGGAACACTATTCTCCTTAAGGAGACTTTGCAAGCCAGTCTGGCTGCCAGTAAGGTGACTTATAGCTGCAATGCCGCTCTGGGAAATATTCAAATTGTCTCTCCAGGAAAGGAGACAAATTCTAGAACAGTGCCATCTATTGGAAGTAGCGATCCTACAAGTCAAATGTGGATTTTTAACAATCCTTTGCATAGGAGTGCCAGATCAGAATCCCAATTTGCAGACACGGTGTTTCGGGATGCAATAAAATGGAAATTAATTATTGTAAAAATCATATAATGTGTTTTTCTGGATTTTTTGTTTTTTATTTATTTGTCAGTTGAAGTGTACCTATGCTAAAAATTACAGACCTCTCTATTCTTTCTAGGTGGGAAAACTTGCAAAAACTTATTTTCCCCACTATTTATATGTCCCCATCCTGGAATAGATGACTCCTATTATGCCGCGCACACAAAACAAATAAATATTTATACTCCTCTTCCTCGGTGAGCAGCAACCTCTTCTCATGCCGGCAACTGACTTCAACTTGTAAGCAACGGGCAGCACATGACGTCCCTGCCATGCGACCCCCAGTCACACACCATCAGCTGCCAGCTAATCCAAAATGAATATTGGCTGCTCCCCATACTTGGAATTATGGGCGTAGAGAGCAGTGAGTATTCATGTTGTTGAACTCCTTTACCCCGACAGTTAGTTTCTGCTTTTTTGCTTTTTTTCTTCTAAGAGCCATAACTTTTTTTTTTTTTATTTTTCTCGCAATATAGTTATATTAGTAGTGATGGGCGATTTCACCCCCCCCCCCCCCCAATCCTTCTGGTCGGGACCGTAAAAATCGTAAAAGATTTGTAAAAATCGGGATCGAGAACATGATCTTGCGTCCGATCTCGGGCTTTACAGTTATGTGATGCGGCGGGGGGGGGGGGCTGTAAAATAAAGAATATAGTTAATAATAAACATTATGATTATACATAATATATCCATCACGGAGCGTGTCCCGTTAAGCCCCACCCCCTTTTTCAACAGCTGACATGTTTGCCTGCATGTTGCAAGTGGAATCGCTTCCACTCACAACATTTAACCCCTTAAATCTCGCTGCCAAAGTCTGTCACCAAGATCTATATGCGCGCAGCCATGTTTTTTTACTTACCGCCGCCCCCACCGGAAGTCACGTGCATGATCACGTGACTTTCGGTGGTTGCATCGTAGCACAGGGTCATGTGATGACGCCTGCAGCTATGAAGTTTCACTTTCGTTTTCCCTCGGCCGCGAGCAGAGAAAAACAGAAAGTAACTGAATCTGCTGTTTACAGCTGTATAGCTGTGATCAACCGATAGATAAGAGCGATCGGATTGCTGATCGCTATAGCCCCCTAGGGGGTCTAGTAAAATAAAAAAAAAGTTTAAATAGTTTTAAAAAATAAAAAAACAAAAAACCTAAAAGTTCAAATCACCCCCCTTTCCCCCCATTGAAAATTAAAGGGTAAAAAAATAAATAAATATACACATTTGGTATCGCCGCGTTCAGAAATGCCCGATCTCTCAAAATATAAAATCAATCTGATTGGTAAACGACGTAGTGGCAAAAAAAATTCCAAACGCCAAAATTACGTTTTTTGGTCACTGCAAGTTTTACACAAAATACAATAACAGGCGATCAAAACGTAGCATCTGCGCAAAAATCATACCATTAGAAACGACAGCTCGAGACGCAAAAAATAAGCAGTCACTGAGCCATAGATCCCAAAAAATGAGAACGCTACGTGTTTCGGAAAATGGCGCAAAACGTGCGCCACTTTTATTGGACAAGCTTGTGAATTATTTTTAACCCCTTAGATACAAGTAAACCTATACATGTTTGGTGTCTACAAACTCGCACCGACCTCAGGCATCATACCCACACATTAGTTTTACCATGAACACCGTGAATAAAACATCCCAAAAACTATTGGGCTATCACTTTTTTTGCAGTTTTTTCACACTTGGAATTTTGTTGTTGTTTTCCAGTACACCATATGGTAAAACGTATGGTTTCATTTAAAAGTACAACTTGTCCCGCAAAAAACAAGCCCTCATATGGCAAGATTGACGGAAAAATAAAAAAGTTACGGCTCTCAGAAGAAGGGGAGCAAAAAACAAAAACGGAAAGTACCCCAGGGCTGAAGGGGTTAATACCAACTGGTAAAAGAAAGCTGGCATTAACCTCTTGTTACCCCTTATAACCAGGGCCGCTGAAAGAGTTGGTTACAGCGCCAGAAGATGGCGCTTCTAGAAAAGCTCCATTTTCAGGGGCGGCTGCGGACTGCAATTCGCAGCCAGGGAGGGGCACAGAAAGCTTGGGCCACCCTGCGCGCTGTGGATTCCAATCCCTAGCTGCCTAGTGGTACCGGACTGGACACAAAAATTCGGCGAAGCCCACGTGGTTTGTTTTTTTGTTGTTTTTTTTTTGTTTGTTTTTTTTTTAATTATTTCATGATATAATTAAAAAAAGGGCTTCCCTATATTTTTGGTTCCCAGTCAGGTACAAATAGGCAGCTGGGGGTTGGGGGCAGCCTATACCTACCTGCTGTACCTGACTAGCATACAAAAATATGGCAAAACCCACGTCATTATTTTTTTTTTTTTTTTTGTTTTTGGCAAAAAAAAAGGCTTCCCTGGATTTTCCATTTGCAGTGAAGGGAACACCAAGCAATGGGGGGTTAGCAGCCAGTGACTGCTTGGATTACCCTTAGCTAGCAATAGAAAATGCAGCGGGAGCCCACGCATTTTTTTTTTAAATTTTTTTATTTAAGTGACTACAGTAAAGCCCCTCCTCCCCCCCCTTTTTTTTTTTTATTTTGATTTCCAGCCAAGGTAACGCCAAGGGGAGATGCGGGTGGCAGCCCGTAGCTGTCTGCTTTATGTGCGCTGACAATCAAAAATACTGAGAATCAAAAATATCGCAGAGCACTGTCATTTTTTTTATAATTTATTTTTATACAACTACGTGTTATATATGTGTATGTATGTGTATACAGTACAGACCAAAAGTTTGGACACACCTACTCATTCAAAGAGTTTTTTCTTTATTTTCAGGACTCTGAAAATTGTAGATTCACATTGAAGTCATCAAAACTATGAATTAAAACGTGGAGTAAAATACTTAAAGTGTGAAACAACTGAAAATATGTCTTATATTCTAGGTTCTTCAAAGTGGCCACCTTTTGCTTTCATTACTACTTTGCACACTCTTGGCATTCTCTTGATGAGCTTCAAGAGGTAGTCACCAGAAATGGTTTTCCAACAGTCTTGAAAGAGTTCCCAGAGATGCTTAGCACTTGTTGGCCCTTTTTCCTTCACTCTGCGGTCCAGCTCACCCCAAACCATCTCGATTGGGTTCAGGTCTGGTGATTGTGGAGGCCAGGTCATCTGGCGTAGCACCCCATCACTCTCCTTCTTAGTCAAATAGCCCTTACACAGCCTGGAAGTGTGTTTGGGGTCATTGTCCTGTTGAAAAATAAATGATGGTCCAACTAAACGCAAACCGGATGGAATAGCACGCTGCTGCAAGATGCTGTGGTAGGTATGCTGGTTCTGTATGCCTTCAATTTTTAATAAATCCGCAACAGTATCACCAGCAAAGCACCCCCACACCTCCTCCTCCATGCTTCATGCTGGGAACCAGTAGAGTCCATCCGTTCACCTTTTCTACAAAGACACGGTTTTTGGATCCAAAAATCTGAAATTTGGTCTCATCAGACCAAAGCACAGATTTCCACTGGTCTTATATCCATTCCTTGTGTTCTTTAGGCCAAACAAGTCTCTTCTGCTTGTTGCCTGTCCTTAGCATTGGCTTCTGTAAGGGCCCAGATGTTCCCTGCTATCCACCCCCACACAGTATCCACAGCTGATGGACAGTCCACAGACACGGTCTTGGGGATAACAGTTGCTTTAATATAGCAGGAACAAAGCAAATCAATACGGAATATATGTTTCACAGTCTCTCCTGGGTAGGCCACGGCAAATACAGCTTGGAGTTGAATGCTGAAGTGCAATTAGGGTACTGGAGCTTTAAGTGCACGATTTGTTTCAGAATTAATACTGGTATGCTTTAGGTTCAGAGTCTCTTGAGTTTAGAGGGTAGATATGATAAGATTGTACAGACCTGGAGTCCTGGGGTTAATTTCATTGCTAGTTCAGACACGTGCAGTACTTGTAAGCAAATGAAGACAGTTGCCCAGCGTGCTACGGGGAGCGGACGGCTGGTGCGTGGACAATGGCATGAAAGCCACTAATATTGCAGTGGGGCGGGAGACCCTCAAACTTCCCCAATCTGCGTGCAGTAGGGTCTGGTATATAGTCAGTATGCCCTACTGTCTGAAGAGATGCACAATGTCAGGATAGGAAGCTTTCAGCATATTGGCTGTAAAAATCAGGAAATGATGAAATTCTAGGCCTCGGGCCTAGGAGGAGTCTTGTGATGAAGAGATTCTCCACATAATGTCTTCCCTCAGAGGAGACTCAGCCAGAACCAGCTCATTCCAGTTGTTTCTAGACAGAGGCTGGAGAATAGCTCCACCTATTGAGCCATGTGACCAAGAACTAGCCAATAGGATAACACCCAATGAACACTTCAGATTCTTACAGTTTTCACCAGTAGATGGTGCTAGAACACAACAAATGAAAAATTCTTTACTTATAACATATAGCATAATATTACATATAAGTAAATGTTCTTAAAGAAACAGACACAATCTGGACCGGGCCACTACATACTCCCCCTCTGAAGGTGAGCCGTCCTCGGCGATTGTGCGAGTGGAGGACTGCTAAGAAAGGAAGGAAATATATATTTAAGGCACAGTAACAATAAGGCAATGAACAAATGCAAAACATGAATGTGGTAGTGCCAATATGAGTCTCTTTCCGCAATATACTATCGTCCATATGAAAGGCTCTGGAAAGGCACTTTAGTGGTCCAGTCTATGAGTCTATGGCTGTATACAGAAAATTGTGCAAATAATAAACAAGGTGCTTGGTATTACTCAGGTGCAGAGGCTTAAACATTACTAAACTGACCATCCAGCTAAATAAATAAACACAAGATTATATACTCATGGGAAAGGATATGACCTTTTAGTCTCTGTAGTGGGCTGGAAGTGTTCCTTTTGTGCTTCGCTCTGAACGCCTCAACACTTGATCTTCCTCTTGAGCAGGAAAGATATTGTTTGCTGGCTCAGGTGAAGTTTTCAGAGGAACAGCAACTGGAGCAGGAACCGAGACGGGGACATATTGATAGCATGGAAGGATAAATTGAGTGTTGTAGAGGGACTCTTCCACAGTAGGTTGTCTGGCTGGTGTTTCCATTGCAGGAATTGGTGTGTAGACCGGCAAGACTTGTGGAGGAGGTGATATCACCAGTAGATCCTCTTTGGTGCATAGCTTCATGCGGTTCCTGTGCACTGTCTGTGGGGCCATTCCGGATTTATTCACTTCATAGACATCTGACTCAGGATATGGGATAGCTGTAACTGTGTATGGCTCTGTTTCCCAGAGTGAGTCGCGTTTTCCTGTACGGTGGTACTTCTTTAGCCATACCTTGTCTCCAACTTGAAGTGGGGAAGCATTAGCTCTTTGATTGTAGCTCTCTTTTTGTTGACGGTGAGGTTCACCCATGCGGTAATCAACAATCTGTTGGGCTTCGTTTATTCTTCGCTGATGCTCTGAGACCCAATCAGTTTTTGGCAGGGGATTGATCACGTCAGGGACTTGGATTCCATGAGAACGATCTTTTGGGAGCTGACCTTGTCTTCCAAACATCAGATAATATGGCGAGTAGCCTGTAGAACAGTGGACAGTATTGTTGTAGATTTCCACTAACTCGTCAAGCAATTGAAGCCATTCAGCTTGTTTGGTAACAGATGCTGTTCGCAGCATATTGATGAAGGTCTGGTTGACTTTCTCACAGAGGCCATTCCCTTGGGGATGATAGGCGGTTGTTCTCAGCTTTTTGCACTCATGGAATTGGCAGAGTTCTTGAAATCTTGAAATAATTGTGACTCAAAGGCAGATCCACGATCTATGAGGACTGCTTCAGGGCAACCGTAATGTCTCACATATTCACGGTAGAAGGTGATAGCTGTAGTCCGAGCTGTAAGGTCTTTTACTGGCACAACAGCAACCCACTTAGTATAGTGATCCACCATGGTTAAGGCATACGTGTAGCCTGAACGAGTTTGTGCTAGCTTCACATGATCAAGAGCGACTAGCTCGTTTGGTTTCTGAGAATGGATTGGATGAAGAGGAGCTCTGGCATCTTTCTTACCGACTTTGGTGAGGTTGCAAGCTGGACATTCACTACACCAATTTTCTATGTCTGACCGCATCCCTATCCAATAGAAGCGTTGGCGTATGGTGGCTTCAATTTTGTGCACGCCAAAGTGCCCAGACTGGTCGTGGTAGGCATTAAGAACAATTCTGGCATCTCGCCGTGGGATTAGAATCTGATGTAGCTTTTCACCTGAAACCGGGTCTAAGGTATTGCGCAGGATCAAGCCCTTTTGAATGAAGAGTCTTTTGCGCTGTCTCCAGAGACGATTAAGCTCAACATCAGGACATCTTCTGCGTCGTCTGAAAGGTATTCTCCCAGTAGTCAGGTAATCATAGATCTCACCTAGGACACTAGACTCATTTTGAAGAGTTTTCCATCTCGATGGATCTTGGAATAGGTCAGGTTTCTGTGGAGAAACATCATCAGTTTGTGTAGCAGCAACAGCATTTTGTGTAGCAAACCTTTGATAGAAGGGAGGCATCTCAACATCTTCCCACAGATCTTCCTCAGGAGGCTCTTCTCCTTCGGGCAAACGGGATAACATATCAGCATTGATGTTGATCTTGCCACTGCGATACTTAATATCAAAGCAGAAATTCGCTAATCTTGAAGCCCATCTCTGTTCAAGAGCACCTAGCCGTGCAGTATTGAGATGAGCGAGAGGATTATTGTCCATGTAAACGGTGAAGGGTGTAGCAGCGAGGTAATCTTTGAACTTCTCTGTGACTGCCCACACAAGAGCTAGCAGCTCTCACTTGAACAAACTGTAATTGCTATCGTTTTTCTCTGCACCTCTCAAGCTTCGGCTGGCATATGCAATGACTCTCTCTTTGTCACCCTGGACTTGTGATAGTACCGCTCCGAGGCCTTGGTGGCTGGCATCCGTGTAGACACGGAAAGGATGATGGTAGTCAGGATACGCCAGAATTGGAGGTGAAGTCAATAGACTTTTCAACATCTGAAAGGCAGTTTCTTGTCGCTCAGACCAATTAATTGGAAGTCTTCTGTCGTTGTTTTCTCTAGGGCAACCTCGTAGGAGCTCTGTAAGGGGTTCTGCTATTTGCGCAAAATGAGATATGAAGCGGCGGTAGTAGCCCGCAAAACCTAGGAAACTTCTGATTTCTTTGACGGTTCTTGGGGTGTTCCAGTTGTTCACAGCTGAGATCTTTTCAGGGTCAGGCTGGATACCTTCAGCACTTACAACATGACCCAGGTAGTTGACTTTCGGCTTGAGCAGATAACACTTTGACGGTTTTAGTTTCAGGCCATGTTCAATAAGTACCTGGAATACTTCTGCAAGGTGGCATAGGTGGCCTTCATAAGTGCGAGAGTATACGACAACATCATTAAGATATAACAGAACGCTCTGGAAGTTGAGGTGACCAAGACATCTTTCCATGAGTCGCTGAAATGTAGCAGGGGCGTTGCATAACCCAAACGGCATACCGTTAAACTCAAAGAGTCCCATTGGGTGGTGAAAGCTGTCTTCTCTCTATCCTCAGGAGCCATGGGTACTTGCCAGTAACCGCTGGTTAAATCAAGAGTGGAGAAGTATGCAGCTGAGCCAAGAGCGGTGATGGATTCTTCAATCCATGGAAGAGGATAGGCATCTTTGTGTGTAACATTATTCAACTTTCGGTAGTCGACACAAAATCTGATGTTACCATCCTTTTTTCTTCACCAGGACGATGGGTGCAGAACATGGGCTTTGACTTTCTCGGATGACTTCAGAATCTTTCATCTCTTTTAACAGCTTCTTTACTTGCTGATAGTTAGCAGGCGGTACTGGACGATGTCTTTCTTTGATAGGAGGATGATCACCTGTGTTGATCTTGTGCTGGATCAGAGTAGTCTTGCCGAAGTCAAGGGGGTGTTTGCTGAAAGCTTGGTTGTGTCGCTAAGCAAGTTTAGTTACACCATTGATGTATTCGATAGGAGTGTTAGCATCTCCAACATTAAGTTCATTCCACCAGAAGGTAGTGGGTGTATTAGAGCCTTTGGGAGTGGCTTTTAATGACTTTTGATGAGCAAGTGTCTCTTCATCTATGATGTCTTCTGGATCAAGACTATACAGTTGAGCAACTGAATTAAACTTGTATAGCTCGATAGGAATATCAATTAAGTTGACTAGCCGTACTGGTACTCTACCGTTTGAGACGGTGACAATACTTCTGGCAGCTTTTACCAGGGGCTGTCCTTCAATCTGGATGGAGTCAAGAAGAGCTACATAGTCCTCCATTGTCAATTCCTGGTCGAGCTCGACACCAGACTAGAGTCTCTCTGTTGGCTGAGAGGGTAACTAGTCGTACGTCGGTGATTCGAACACGGCAGATCTCACCTTTACTGTTGGCAAACTTCTGTTGGGCGCAGAGCACTTTGATAGTCCGCTGAACAGCTTGCCTGTAAGGGGAAGAAGCAGAAGGGAGAGAAGCATGCAAGGCAGCGAGCAATTCAGTAAACACATGGCGAATGACATTCATGCCTAACACTACTGCTGTTGTATCTCCCTCTGTAACAATTACACCTTGACCTGGTAACTTGCAATCACCAATTTGGATTGTGGGTTCCAAGTAGCCTAGCTGGGAAATAGGTTGACCATTACTTGCAATTAAGTCTAACTTTGCTTTACCCACTGGATTCAGGAGATCAAAGTCCCAATTCTTTTCAAAGGCTTGTCGCTCAATTGTGGTGACTTGTGAACCAGTGTCCACTAAAGCTTCTAGAGGTACACCATCGATCCATATGGTTATATACGGGCATTTGGAGATGAACCGGGAAATCCATTGTGATTGTCCCTTTGGGCCCTTGTATTCACCTCCCGAGGGATGGCCCTTGGCCTTGGGGGTGTACCGTTTAACTTATAACATTGATACTTGTAGTGTCCAAGACGCTCACAATAAGTACAGTACACACAATCACCAGATGGAGGCCTTCCAGGAGGGGGCCTATCAGGACTTGACCTACTAGAATGTGGCTCTTGGGACAATGTCCGATTTACAGATGATTCACATGATGCAGGGGGTTGGCCTTTTAGCTCCTTTAAGGCTTGGCATACGGATTCAAGGACTTGGACAAGTGCATCCGTGGTAGGAGGTGCATGAATGAGAGTAGGGGCTTGCACAGACTATGTGACCTGCATAGGGGAAACTGGTGAAAGAGGAGATACAGTAGAAGTTCCAGCAGCAAAGTCTGAGGAACGAGGCGCAAGAGCATAGCTGGTACAAGGTGAGTCAGTACCCACTACTCGCAGGGCTAGAGCTTTAAAGTCTAAGAAAGTCATGTTTGGATTTTGTGCTGCTAGCATGTGGAGTTGACTTTGTACTAGCCTGGAGTCTACACCTTCTATGAATCTGTCGGTGATTGTTTTCTGCAGCAGCAGGATCTATAGTGTCTATTTGCTGTAAGGCCCTGTATGCAGACTGAAGGGCTAGTGCGTAGTCCCTAAGAGTCTCACCTCGTCCCTGACGTCTGTTGTAAAATTTGAGACGAACCTCGGTGGGTGATTGGCGTTCAGATTCTTTTCTCAGGCGGGTAAGGATCTGTTCTACATTGGTTTTTTCAGTAGATGGCCAGGAACGGACTTCCTCAGCAGCTGGTCCATCAAGCTGTCCCAGGAGAAGTTGTACCTGCTGATGGGGAGAAAGTGAGAAAAGCTCAAGAGTATGCATCATCTTTTCTTTGAACCCAGCAAGTGTATGAGGATCTCCTCTGTAGCTTGGGAGACTAGAGGTTCCAATGAAGAATGGCATGCCGGTAGCAATGACAGGGGCTGGAACTGGGTTGGCGGCATTAGCCCATTCCACTGGAGCACTAGCTGATGAGGATGATGATACAGAGTTAACAGACTCTGCCTGGCCATTATGAAGAGGTTCAGACATTTTGGTGATGATGCAAGTACTGTCTCTTTAAGAATAATGATGACACTGTAGCTTTAAGGGATGCACTGTTATGCACCAACACAGTCTCTGAGATGGAAGGCTCCCCCTCTTGAAAATAGCACTGCGGTGAATGAGGATTTGCACTTATTTGAGTAACTTGAAAGGCAGCAGAGTAGAAGAGCTGGTGCAGGTGCTGTTAACCCCAGCATGAAACAGGAAACAGTCTTTGGCAGTATTCACTGGCAAGATAGAGGTTAATGAGCAATGCTGAGACTTGTAGTGCAGTAAGAGAAGATAGGCACAGAGGAATGATCCTGTTCGTGACGCCAAAATTTGACCTTTGTAAGGGCTCAGATGTTCCCTGCTATCCACCCCCACACAGTATCCACAGCTGATGGACAGTCCACAGACACGGTCTTGGGGATAATAGTTGCTTTAATATAGCAGGAATAAAGCAAATCAATACCGAATATATGTTTCACAGTCTCGTGGGTAGGCCACGGCAAATACAGCTTGGAGTTGAATACTGAAGTGCAATTAGGGTACTGGAGCTTTAAGTGCACGATTTGTTTCAGAATTAATACTGGTATGCTTTAGGTTCAGAGTCTCTTGAGTTTAGAGGGTAGATATGATAAGATTGTACAGACCTGGAGTCCTGGGGTTAATTTCACTGCTAGTTCAGACACGTGCAGTACTTGTAAGCAAATGAAGACAGTTGCCCAGCGTGCTACGGGGAGCGGACGGCTGGTGCGTGGACAATGGCATGAAAGCCACTAATATTGCAGTGGGGCGGGAGACCCTCAAACTTCCCCAATCTGCGTGCAGTAGGGTCTGGTATATAGTCAGTATGCCCTGCTGTCTGAAGAGATGCACAATGTCAGGATAGGAAGCTTTCAGCATATTGGCTGTAAAAATCAGGAAATGATGAAATTATAGGCCTCGGGCCTAGGAGGAGTCTTGTGGTGAAGAGATTCTCCACATAATGTCTTCCCTCAGAGGAGACTCAGCCAGAACCAGCTCATCACAGTTGTTTCTAGACAGAGGCTGGAGAATAGCTCCACCTATTGAGCCATGTGACCAAGAACTAGCCAATAGGATAACACCCAATGAACACTTCAGATTCTTACAGTTTTTACCAGTAGATGGTGCTAGAACACAACAAATGAAAAATGCTTTACTTATAACATATAGCATAATATTACATATAAGTAAATGTTCTTAAAGAAACAGACACAATCTGGACCGGGCCACTACACTTCCTAGCAGCTATTTTACCATGAAGGCCTGCTGCACAAAGTCTCCTCTTAACAGTTGTTATAGAGATGAGAAGGTGTGTTCAAACTTTTGGCTGCACTGTGTATGTGGGTGTGGGTGTATATGTATGTATATATAATATATATATATATATATATATATATATATATATATATATATATATATATATATAATATAAAAAACAACACCGCACAGAGAATTTTTTTTTATTAGAAATAAAACAAAAAAAAATGTAGAGCCTCCATCTTTATTATAACAACAATAAGTGTGACGTAATCCAAAGGGACAGCAATGTCAACTCTGCTTCATCACGCTGTACAAACACAGTATATACACAGTGAGATGCAGAGAGCATTGTCAGCTCTGCTACATCGCTCTGTACAAAGCGAGACGCAGACTGACAAAAAAAAAAATATTTTGGTGCCATTTTCCGAGACCTGTAACATTTTTTTAGTATTTGGGATGTGGGGTAAGAGATGGCTTATTTTATTAAGCTGATGCTTTTATTGATACTATTTAGGTGTCGGTGTGATGTTTAGATCTCCTCTTATTGCATTTTATTGCAATGTTGCAGCAACTAAAATAAATACAAAAAACACGTAATTCTAAGATTATGCATTTTTTTTTCTGGTACGATGTTTACCAATTGGATTAATTTATTTTATATTTTGATACATCGGACATTTCAGCGAGAACAACAAATGTGTAATTTTTAGTTATTTTTTAATGGGGCAAAATAAAACTTTTTAAAACGTTGTGGGTGGTTCTTTCACTTTTTAGTGTATTTACTAGTCCCTGCGAAGACTTGAAGCTGTAATCGTCTGATCTCTTATGTTGTACAGAGGCTGGCATCAGCACTGCTCTATATACCAGAAATTATCATCTCCTATCAGCTCACAGCCAGCGTTCCCAGGAAGTTCGTCATGACAAATACAGGGATCATCAGCTGACCCCCCTGGCAGTCATGATAACCCATTGACTCTCCACAATCATGTCACAAGGCCACAGATGCGAGCAGGGAATGACGCGTTACTCGCCAGCGCATGTTAAATCCTGCTGTCGTCCATCAACAGCAGCATTCAACTGGTACAGCCGCAGGCAAATCAATCCACCTGCAGCTGTTAGAGGCACAAGTTGGCTGATCAGATCAGCGGACATGTTGCAGGGAATGGTGCGGGCTTGCACACCAAAGGAAGGAACATGACCTATGACATAAATGTTGGTGCTGGATACTCACCTTTTTTGTTGACATAAATATACGTCATAGGTCGTGAAAGGGTAAACTGTGGACACACGATCGCTCCAGCTGCTGCAGGAAGTGTGCCCTCTATTAGAGATGAGCAAACCGGTGTTCAGTTTTGGGCCAAACACCGACTTTACAAACAAAACAGTGTTCGGGTGCTTTACATATGCAAACCACTGGCGTGAGCATCGTTGTGCTCAGGTATGCTCGGTTCTCAGCCCAGTGTAAGCCGCTTGCAGTGTTTGAACGGCTCGCACTGCACCAAATTAAAAAAAAAAGAAAAAACAACCTTTTCCCCCGAAGTGTTCTGCTTATGACTGGCTGTATGTGCGCGGATCAGTAACTTCCTTTTAGGGTTTGGGTCAAGTTCGAACCTGTAGATGTTTGGTTCAGCTGCAGACACTGAACCAAATTTCCATGGGTTCGCTCATCTCTACACGCTATTAAAGAAAATGAATATTCACTGCTCCCTACACCCATAATCCCGATCACCTCTCGTCGCCGGCTTCAATGGGCTTTTTTTATAACTTTTAATGCATCTACCCTTTAAAACAGAGTTAGCTAATTGATATTCCCCCATTTGTCTTACTTTATGTTGCCATAATATATATTTTATATACTGTAATATAATTTTGTAATTGTTTTATTTCTAATGGGGCAAAAGGGAGGTGACTTGAACTAATTTTTTATTTATTTTTTTCTTTTTGTGTATGGGGGTTTTTTTTCCATATTTTTTGAAAACTTTTTTCCTTCATTTATTATTGTATTTATTAGTCCCCTTAGGGGACTTGAAGCCGAGATCGTCCAATTGCATCAGCACTACGATGTACAGCTAAAATCACAATCCTTTATTAACACCAGCCCGGAGCGTCGCTCCACACATCTGTTAGAAACACGTGATGGCTGATTTAAATCAGCTGTCATTTGTGGGGAATGATGGGGACTCCGCATATGAGCCTGCATCAAAGGCAGGATCTCTACCTTTGATGTACATGTAGTAAAAATGGTTAAGAGACCTATATGTTAAAAAGAACCAAAAAATGTATCCATTTTATAGTATTCAAAATTGTGTTTGGATTATGCGAAGCCCATGAACAGTTAAACTTACTAAACACAAAGTGAAATTAAAGGAAACCTGTCAGGTCCCATATGCGCTCTAACCTACAAGCAAGGTGATGTGTGGCCTAAAAACCCCTTCCTACCCATATCTGTGTTGTAATATTGTGTAAAATTAATTTATAGAAAGAAGTTTTATAACTTGCGTGTTTCCTATGTAAATGAGCAAAGGCACTAGTCCCCAGGGCATCTCTTCGCCCCGTCTAGTTTGCCTTCTTTCCGTGGTATCACGACCCTGTGGGCGTGATACCATGGATTTACATAGGCGATGTCACCATCAGCTTCTGGAATCCCGTGCATGCTTGCTTCTCATTCGCATAGCCTTCTTAGTTGGGTGTACGCTTGTCGGCTTCACAAAGTGCTCTGCGTATGATCTGAAAGCTCCTGCACTTCCAACCATGCATAGAGCGCGTCTAAAGCTGGCAAGCAAACACCCGACAAGCGTACACCTGGCTAAGAAGGCTGCGAGAATGAGAAGTGCGCACGCGCGGGATTTGACGTCGCTCATGTAAATCCATGGTATCACGCCCACAGGGGTGTGATACCACAAAACGAGGGCAAACTAGACTGGGTGAAGACTAGTCCCTCTGCTGATTTACATATGGAACATGTAAGTTATAAAACTTTTTTTACCAATTCATTTTACACAATATTACAACGCAGGGATGGGTAGGAAGGGGTTTTTAGGCCACACATCACCCTTCTTGTAGGTTAGAACGCATATGGGACCTGACAAGTTTTAAGGAGTGAACATTTTTGTTATTTTTTTATTAAAATATAGTTTTGCCCCAAATTTTTACATTTTAATGAGAGTAATTGGAGAAAAAAAAACAAACGCCAAAAACTGTTATGTTTTTCCGAATATATAAGGCTAAGTTCACATTTCCGTTGTTTTGCATCAGTCACATGTGTTGCTTGACGCATGTGACTGATGCGCTGTACAACGGATGACAAAGAACAGAATTTTCTTTGTCGAACTCCGTTGTGTGCGGGGGCGGAGCGTGAAGGGGCGAATTTCGGGGTGGGTGGAGCCGAGCGAGGCTGTGGCACTGAGGACGTCCGTGCCACGGGGACTGCAGGGCTGGGGACGTGTGTGTGTGTGTGTGTGTGTGTGTGTGTGTGTGTGTGTGGGAGGGGGCGGAGCCGAGCGGGGAAGTGTCGGGCTCCGTGCACAGCCAGGATAAATATCGGGTAAAATCAAAGCACTTTTTGCTTGGTTACCCGATATTTATCTTGGTTACGAGCATACACCGCTTAGTGCTGGCTCCCTGCACACGTAACCACTGTAAATATCGGGTAACTAACCAAAGCGCATTGCTTGGTTACCCGATGTGTATCCTAGTCACGGGGGCAGGGAGCCAGAGAGAGCATGCGCAGCAAAATCCTACGGATTGCGCTCCTCAAAAAATGTTACAGGCTGCGTTGCTCCCGCCCGGCGGTCAGTTAAACGACTGACCGCGACGCAGCGGATGCAACGCAGCATCATCAGTCGCAATCCGTCACTAATAGAAGTCTATGGGGGAAAACCTGATTCCTGCAAAATATTTTGCAGGATACCGTAATTCCTCAAGGCGACGGATTGTGACTGATGCAAAACAGAAATGTGAACTTAGCCTTAATAATATGGTCTTATACGGTCTGGTTCCTTTGCTGAGGGGGCAGATCAGGTATATTTGTCCGCAATGTTGCTCTTCTCGCTGCTAAGAGACCTGTTTCCAGTGGTGTTTTTTCTTCTTCAGCCTGCAACCCATTCTGTCACTTGACTAGTAAGGGCAGCAGCTTGAAATATGTGATTGCAGGAATTTGTATCCCTTTCTGTAATGACCCCTTTAAGATGAGCAATTAGAAATAGCTGATATTCAGGGGTCCCATTCCTATCTCTCCCGTCAGCTGTTGTAAGGGCCACTTCTTATTTTGGCTAAGGGTGTTTCTAGGCCATATTCACATCCGCATTAGGAATCCAGGTTTTCTGTTCCAGTAGAGAAAAGCTTCAGGTCTGGGTGACCATTTATTCAGTGGTTTGGCATAGGGTTTTGTACAAAGCCCTAATAGGCCCCCTATAAATGTGCATGTGACCGCTCCGGTCCCGCCATGTTTCTAATTGCATACTGTGAATGAACCATTCTGCGGACATCTCCATTCAAGTATTGTTGTTCAGCTCCATGCTAAGGAACCATACAGCTTCTCTGTAATGTTATACAGCAGGGATGGGGAACCTCCGGCCCGCGGGCCGTATGCGGCCCGCCATGTCCTTTTATGTGGCCCCCGGGCAGATTTCCAGGGGCGGCAGCGCTCTAACCGCCACCGCCGTCTTGCGGGCTGCCGGCCCTTTAAGTCCGCACTTACGCTGCTTGTGCGAACCAATGCGTCTCCCACTGGCAAGTGTCAGAAACCTCAGAACTTACTTTGTGGGCGGGTTTAGCTTCCGTCCCACAGTATCTTCACAGCTTCTAGCGGTGTGTGCCCGCCCTCTGCAGCTCTGTGCCTGCCCTCTGCCCTCCGGAGATGCGCGCCCGACTTCTGCCCTCCGGAGATGCGTGTCCAACGCCTGCTCTCCGGTACTGTGAATCCAGCCTTGCTGTGTCCAGTGTGTTGTGACCTCCTCCCCCCAGAGTTGCATGCAGTGCTGTGTGCCCTCCAATGCTGTGTATCACCCCAGGTTTGTGTGCAGCCCCTCTTGTTGTGCCTGTGCTCTGTGCCCCAGCCCCTCTTGTGGTGCCTGTGCTCTGTGCCCCAGCCCCTCTTGTGGTGCCTGTGCCCCAGCCCCTCTTGTAGTGCCTGTCCTCTGTGCCCCAGCCCCTCTTGTGGTGCCTGTGCCCTGTGCCCCAGCCCCTCTTGTGGTGCCTGTGCCCCAGCCCCTCTTGTGGTGTCTGTGCTCTGTGCCCCTCTTGTGTGTCTGTGCTTTGTGCCCCTCTTGTGGTGTCTGTCCTCCTCCGGTGTTGTGTATGCCCCCAGCCCCTCCTGTGTTGTGTATGCCCCCAGCCCCTCCTGTGTTGTGTATGCCCCCAGCCCCTCCTGTGTTGTGTATGCCCCCAGCGTCTCCTGTGACTTATACTTCACATTAGAGTAGCTGGGGCATATACATAACAAGAGGGGATGGGGGCATATACATCACAGGAGCGCCTGGGGGCATTTACATCACAGGATGGCCTGGGGGCATTTACATCACAGGATGGCCTGTGGGCATTTACATCACAGGAGGGCCTGGGGGCATTTACATCACAGGAGCGCCTATGGCATTTACATCACAGGAGGGCCTGGGGGCATTTACATGTGCCCAGCCCCTTGTGTGATGTATGTGCCCCCAGTGTCTCCTGTGATGTATATGCCCCAGCTTCTCCAATGTGATGTATAAGTCACAGGAGACGCTGGGGCATATTCATCACAGGAGAAGCTGGGGGGCATGCAGAACACAGGAGACGCTGGGGTTATATTCTGGCTGCCACAGTAGGGGTGAGTTAATTAATTGTTTGACCAAATATAGCAGGGTCATTTTCACATTGATAACTTAGTGCGGCCCCCCGAAGGTTGG